>NC_064303.1:35033523-35198896 GCF_023373825.1 Bactrocera dorsalis | reverse complement strand
ACATTAAAAGAATTTGTTTTCTGTCGCACATGTCGCAATGTGTTAAAGTACAGCACAAGTCAAATGTCAAATTTAAATAGGCACAGCTGCTGCAAAAACTTAAAGCAATCCCAAAAGTTTAAAAACTGTCACACCGCTGGACAAAACTGAGACCATTGAAAAATGCGCAAATTGGATTACAGAAGACTGTCGGCCATTTTCAGCTGTGCGCGGTTCTGGGTTTGTTAAGCTAGTAAAGTTTTTTATTAAGATCGGTGCAACTTATGGCGAGCACGTCGACGTGGAAGACATGCTACCGGATCCAACAACCATTTCACGTAAAGTCTCGAAATGCGCCAATGAAAAGAAGGAAGAGTTAAAGGCTGAAATCAATAAGATTGTGAGCAGTGGTGGCGCGTCAGCAACAATTTATATGTGGTCGGACAACTTTGTAAAGCACAACTTTTTAGGAGTAACATTCCATTACCAAAAGGATTTCAAATTCTTTGACCTAATTTTGGGAATGAAATCAATGGATTTCGAAAGGACAACAGGCGACAACATCTTAAAAAAACTTAAAAGTTTATTCAATGAATTTGATATTTCGAATATTGAAAAAATTAAGTTTGTAACGGATAGAGGAACAAATATCTTAAAAGCCTTAGAAAACAATTCTAGACTAAATTGTAGCAGCCATTTGTTTAACAATGTGTTGGACAAGTCGTTCTCTGCCACCACAGAACTCGCAGAAGTGTTGGAATCGTGCAAAAAAATAGTTAAATATTTTAAAAAATCAAATTTGCAGCATCTCCTGACCACTTCTCTAAAAAGCCAATACCCAACACGTTGGAACTCTCATTATTTTATGCTCAAGTCGATTATTGACAATTGGGGAGAGATGAATACCATTTTAAGGCAAAATGAACAAAGCCTACGATTGTTACATATCAACATAACTGTTGTTAAAGCGGTAGTGGAAATGTGTTAGAATTTTGAAATTGTATTTAAAAAACTGCAGCTTTGCAGTGCACCTTCACTGTGCTATGTGTTGCCAGGAATTTTAACAATTAAAAATCTATGTCAGCCGGCAACCGATGAAATACCGGTAATTTTAACATTAAAAGAAAATATAATAAATAATATTAATGAAATATGGCTCCCTAACATCGGTATATGGCACAAAGTTGCATATTTTTTATACCCCCGGCTTTAAATATGCAGCCAAATGATTTAGAAGACATACAATTATTTTGCAATACTCGCATATTGACAGAAAATCAATCAGCATGTCCAAATACACCTTTATCGGATTCATCGACAACGCATTTTTCATTTGACTCAGACAGTACCTTATATACCAATAGCCAAGTTTCAGCAGGGAATAGAACCAATGACACTTTCTTTTTCCCGCATTTAATAAAACGGAATTCCACACAAACCGCAGAGACGCCTGAGGAAGAATTTGAAAGGTACTGCAATGAAAAAGTAGCAATGGATGAACATTTTAATTTAATTGACTGGTGGCAAAATAATGAAAAGAAATACCCATTTTTAACAAAAATAGCACTGCAAATTCATTCGATTCCTGCCAGCAGCGCAGCCGCTGAGCGTTCTTTTTCTTTAGCTGGAAATATTATAACTGAAAAAAGAAATAGGCTCGGACCATGTTCAGTTGATAATATTGTTTTTACATTCATTTTTTAAAATTTTAGCGATTGAGAAACCAAGTTTATTACCTTCTTTTAATTTTAAGTTTTTGTTGATCTCAATGAAGAAGTGATAAAAATTTTAAATTTGTGTTCCCTAATATTTTAAGCATTACCTTTGTTTATTAATTTTAAGCATTAATTGAATTTTAGTTTTAAGCGTTAAAAATGAAGAAATATATGCAGTAATGTTTTGGTTAATTTTATGCATCGCAACTTGTTTCCATTAAAACACACAAATATGTACATACAAACTATGAATATCATTGCAGGGCAATTCTCGATCTGATTGGTTCAATCACAATCTTCAAACGCACACTTGATCGATGTCTGAGTTTTCTTGCATCATTGGACTTGATCGTGTTTTTCTGTACAATCATTTCCTCAATCTTCAGAAAATTGCCAATAAGAAGCACCGGTACATTGATGCCTTCAATTGGTTGTTGTGGATCCTATGTTTATGTACGTAAACTTTGATCTGCAAGTAATAAAAAATGTAAACACATGTGTATGAAAATTAATGTAGTCACAAATTTACCTGTGATCGCAACTTGCCAACAAAATGACCGAATAATTTTTTATAATTTCCACGGGTTTTTTTATATAATGTTTTTGAGCTGGATACTAAGCTTTAAACAGCATTTTAATTCAATGATTTTGTTCTTTCTTTGCGTTTTTGCTATATTATAAAGTTTCTTCCAACCGAACGCTGTCCGCCAAATCCGTTATCGTAAAAGCGCTAGAACGATATTTTGACCAAAAAAAAATCGAACTAAAGAAGTGCTGAAGTACAAGTTTTACGCGAATATAAAAAACGAATGCAGGATTTGGCCGAAAACATATGCAATATTGATTCGAAATAGAAGAAGTTAAAATTTTAACACTTTGTCGATGATACGAGTTTTATTTGAATATTTGCATCCATTGAGGAATAAGCCATAAAATGACGTACATATATACAAATGCGTTTTATATTATTACGTCAACAAAATTCGTAAAATTTAAAACTTATAAAAAAAATAGCAAACATGAAATGTCGTTAAAAGTAAAATAGACATAAATAAAACAGGCAATAAAAAGATTATTTTAAAAAACTGGGAAGCAGAATTATCCTCATTGCTTTGTTCTGATTCTAATCCCTCAACAACCAAACTTCCTGGTAAGTGCACCGTTATCAAATTTATGTGTTTTATTCCAATTTTGTTTGTGCATTTCGCTCTTCGTTTATTTTTTTACAGTTCATCTCTTTTTTGAAATTTTTTATCGCACCTAAAAATATAGTAAATAGGTAAATTTGTATTGTTTTTAAAATTCTCACATGTTTATTAACAAATGGTATAAATAGAGCTATTTTTTATCCTTTTATTTTTTTTTATTGATAAAAATACCGTTCCACGTGTGTAACGAGGGCCTCCCAGTGAATAATTTATTCTACATTTTTAATATGAGTGGCCATCACCCACTCTTACTCATCTTTATATTCTTCCATTCTACTGTCAACTCTACTGTCGTTGGCAAATATGGGAGCATATTGAGATTAGCGAGAACGACAACGTCGGCCTGCAGTAATAGTGTAGTCGTGCAGCCGTCAAAATACACAGTGCATAAGAACGTGGTGTATTATAATATGTGACAGATGTCGTTTGGTCGTCTGTCGCAGCATTGTATTCAGCACTTGATAGCGATGATCAAAACTGTAATTTTTTTATTTTATTTTACATTTGCTATATGTTGTTTATTTTTGAAGGTTAACAAAAAGTCAACAGCAATTTTGGAGTCGTTATGAGGGACATGATGAGACAAGGAGTTAAATATTCAAAAATCTGGCAGAGGCTTGTTTTGTTAAAGCCAAAAACAAAGTTCTTTCCGAAAAATTACAGATTTCTTGCAAGAAAAAACTTGGGGAAATAGGGTTGGAGTTCCCTGAGTGATGACATTTATTAATAATGGGTTGTCAAAAAAGTCTTGCGGTATTTGATTGAAATTTTTTTTAATGAAGTACAACTTCTTTAGGCGCGTGTCTTTGGCTTGGGGAGTAAACTGGTGAAAAAGTGTGATTCGCCTAAGTGTGGATTCGCCCTTAGTGTGATTCGCCTTATTTGTGATTCGCCTTAGTGTAATTCGCCTAAGTGTAATCAGGCGAGGTGAACACAGAGAACGTATTAATATAGACAGAGAACGTTTAATATAGAGAAGGTTCACGGCGCGCGAGATCGTAAAAATATTTTTGGGGCTAACTCGGTCGAGATGGTCCAGTTTCACCCACAGACAAATTATAAGCGTGTTTCACCAACGAATATAAGCAGGAATTGAGCAATTTTCACTGTTAAATGAGAAAAATAATGCGAATTCCAATGTAAGTAAAGATAATGTTATGCGTACCAGAGGCCTTGCACGATTAAGGTAGGGTCATCGTAACGATTACGTTACTAAGTAACACTTCTGACGATTAACCACTATGGCGAAGGTAACATTGCGCATCGGGCATCGCGGAGCATCGTGGCATAGTACGATTACTATCTGGTATCGTCAATGGCAAATGAAGCGCTATAGTACTTACATGATGTTAATTCGTTGCTGGCTCGACAACGAACTGCTGAAACGATAGAGCGGTAAGGCGTACGTGTGAAAGTTAGTTTCCACAATTGTTCTAAGAAATGCCGACCCACTGTAACATCGAACCGATTGACTAGGCGATGCCCGCGACTTTGGGCCGATACCCACGATGCCGATGTCCCCACGATGCCAAAAGTACCGTTACGTAGCGTGTACTCGCCGCATCGGCATCGCCGCTTGCTAACATGTTACTTTTTTTAATTACTCGTGCAGGTCTCTGATGCGTACAGAATTCGCTTATTACAGTATTCGCTTATGCTCAAATGTCCTATGACTGATTATTGCTTATAATTTATAGATCGGACATACATTACAAGTATTTGTTATGGAACAACACATATGTAAATGTGTATTTTGAATTTGACTAAGTATGTACTTGTATACCATAAGATCTTTTGCAAGTATTAATACCTAAAAATATACAATTTATAGGGGTTTGACAGGTCAAATATGTATTTACATATATACAAAAATATGTATGTATATGTACATACATATATTTCCTTTAATTATTAAAAGTTTCGATATCATGTTAAAAGACCAAGCGGTCGCAATTATGTGTGCATGTAAACAAATATGCTAGACCATTAAGGGATAATGTTTTGTAAATTTGTCTAGATGCCAGTTACATATCGCTAATTTGCTGCCAACGTCGTCATAACTCAAAAAAATCGATTCGCCAGGAAAAAACGCGTTTAAAAGTTTTTCAACTTACTACAACCTTACACGGTGACTCCAACCGTTACACCTCTTCTCAAGCGGAGCAGATAAGAGGTATTCATATGAATTTTTCATCTCAATATGAAGTATGATATAAACGAACAATTCTGCATTATTAACTCAAAAATCACGTTTTTTGAGTTAAGGTTGGTACGCACCAGCACCCTTTCAAAACCCTAATTGTCAAGACAGAAATACATTCTATTCTGACAGTAATTTGGACAGCAGCGGTTACGCATTGTGAATGATTCCACATTAGAAGGAGCCAACAGAAGGAGAATAAACAAAGTAAACAAACTTTGTGCGTACTGTATGTATGTGTATGGTAACACAAATATTTAATGAGATTTAAGGATTGTTGATTGACGATTGGTTGGTTTTATACAACATTTCAAAATGGAACATACCTTTATAATAATGATTTCAACTAATTTAGGATGAATTTGACGATTACTTCGAATTTCCCTGCAAGAAACAATTGTTGATTTGATGTTTCTTCGCAAAAACCAGGTTTGCCATATTCACATTTTATTGAAAAAAAGTATTAAAAATTAGTACTAGTTTTCTTAAGAGCTGCGTACTAGCACAAGTAACTCTATTCGCAGGACAACGATTTCTGGACCGTTTCTTAAGCGTTTTTTTATATGAAAGGTTTTACGTTTCTGAGAGCTGCGTACTAAATTTTATTGACGACGTTGCAGCAATATGAGCGATATGTATGCACACTCAAATGCTTTCATGCGAATCTCCGTTGAGACAGACTACCAATTGCGAAGCTCGCGTTTTTTGCTTCCGTGTCAACGAGTCAATCTGTCGACACAGCAAGTGTTGGTGTGTTGGTAGAAAATCCTAGCTGTGGCCGACGAAACAATAACGAACGCCACATGTGTGCCGTCTAGGTCCTCTTTAAGCGAACGATTGTCTATTGTTACCGTTTCCCTTGCCGCGCTAACAGCTTCGCCAACAAACTTGCGTAAATATGTATGAATATATATAAAATGAGCTTGCATACATATCGACGCAGATTTTTGCAAGCCGCGTAAAATACAGTCAATCCCGGTTATGTGGCACAATCAAAGATACAGATTTTTGTGGTTTGTCAAAAATAAAAATATAATATGGTACATACCAGAGAGCTGCAACGATCACAATTTTTTCAATCATACCCGATCATTGACTCAGATTTTTTGTGACGGAAAACTTTGCTTCAAGAAAAATGAATGATCGTAAGCGAGCGTGCTCGAAGCGAACAATCAGTTTCAATCACTGTTGCGTGTTTCGTCATGATTTTTCTCGATCGAAAGCCTTGTGTGAGCAGCAAAGAATGTCGAGAATGCTGCTTGCATTCCGATCGATCACACTTATACGGTTTGGTCATAGCGGATGGTTCGATGGAATCTTTGCTCATTTTAAATTTATTATTTTAATTGATATATAAAATTTATGCCACAATTATTATATAGTAGTACAAAAATATGAATTCTTATTTTTCCCAGAAATACATTTGTAAAAAAAAGACCTTTATCCTTTGTTATTATCTTAATTTTCCAATTTTCCCAGAAATATATGTATTTGTTAAAAAGGATCTTAATCCTTTGTTAATTATCTTACTTCTCCCACAAATACATATACATACAGCACTTACTAAAAAGTTGAGTTGCAGAGTGTTTTCAATAATCGGTGGCGTAAATAATAATAATAATAATTATAAGTATTAAATAGCATAATTATGGAGAGCGAATCGGCGAAGAGTCTTGCTGACAACATAGCAAAAGGAATGTACACATTATCTGGCCAGCGCAAGGGAAGAAGCTTTATATGGAATATACTTACGGAAATACTAAAACCGGACAACAGTATATTAAAAGAATTTGTTTTCTGCCGCACATGTCGCAATGTGTTAAAGTACAGCACAAGTCAAATGTCAAATTTAAATAGGCACAGCTGCTGCAAAAACTTAAAGCAATCCAAAATTTTAAAAACTGTCACACAGCTGGACAAAACTGAGACCAGTGAAAAATGTGCAAATTGATTTACAGAAGACTGTCGGCCATTTTCAGCTGTGCGCGGTTCTGGGTTTGTTAAGCTAGTAAAGTTTTTTATTAAGATCGGTGCAACTTATGGCGAGCACGTCGACGTGGAAGACATGCTACCGGATCCAACAACCATTTCACGTAAAGTCTCGAAATGCGCCAATGAAAAGAAGGAAGAGTTAAAGGCTGAAATCAATAAGATTGTGAGCAGTGGTAGCGCGTCAGCAACAATTGATATGTGGTCGGACAACTTTGTAAAGCGCAACTTTTTTGGAGTAACATTCCACTACCAAAAGGATTTCAAATTCTTTGATCTAATTTTGGGAATGCAATCAATGGATTTCGAAAGGACAACAGGCGACAACATCTTAAAAAAACTTAAAAGTTTATTCAATGAATTTGATATTTCGAATATTGAAAAAATTAAGTTTGTAACGGATAAAGGAACAAATATCTTAAAAGCCTTAGAAAACAATTCTAGACTAAATTGTAGCAGCCATTTAACAATGTGTTGGACAAGTCGTTCTCTGCCACCACAGAACTCGCAGAAGTGTTGGAATCGTGCAAAAAAATAGTTAAATATTTTAAAAAATCAAATTTGCAGCATCTCCTGACCACTTCTCTAAAGAGCCAATGCCCAACACGTTGGAACTCCCATTATTTTATGCTCAAGTCGATTATTGACAATTGGGGAGAGATGAATACCATTCTAAGGCAGAATGAACAAAGCCTACGATTGTTACATATCAACATAACTGTTGTTAAAGCGGTAGTGGAAATGTGTGAAAATTTTGAAATTGTATTTAAAAAATTGCAGCTTTGCAGTGCACCTTCACTGTGCTATGTGTTGCTAGGAATTTTAACAATTAAAAATCTATGTCAGCCGGCAACCGATGAAATACCGGTAATTTTAACATTAAAAGAAAATATAATAAATAATATTAATGAAATATGGTTCCCTAACATAGGTATATGGCACAAAGTTGCATATTTTTTATATCCCCCGGCTTTAAATATGCAGCCAAATGATTTAGAAGACATAAAATTATTTTGCAATACTCGCATATTGACAGAAAATCAATCAGCATATCCAAATACACCTTTATCGGATTCATCGACAACGCATTTGTCATTTGACTCAGACAGTACCTTAGATACCAATAGCCAAGTTTCAGCACGGAATAGAACCAACGACACTTTCTTTTTCCCGCATTTAATAAAACGGAATTCCACACAAACCGCAGAGACGCCTGAGGAAGAATTTGAAAGGTACTGCAATGAAAAAGTAGCAATGGATGAACATTTTAATTTAATTGACTGGTGGCAAAATAATGAAAAGAAATACCCATTTTTAACAAAAATAGCACTGCAAATTCATTCGATTCCTGCCAGCAGCGCAGCCGCTGAGCGTTCTTTATCTTAGCTGGAAATATTATAACTGAAAAAAGAAATAGGCTCGGACCATGTACAGTTGATAACTTATTGTTTTTACATTCATTTTTTAAAAATTTTAGCGATTAAGAAACCAAGTTTATTACCTTCTTTTAATTTTATGTTTTTGTTGATCTCAATGAAGAAGTGATAAAAATTTTAAATTTGTGTTCCCTAATATTTTAAGCATTACCTTTGTTTATTAATTTTAAGCATTAATTGAATTTTAGTTTTAAGCGTTAAAAATGAAGAAATATATGCAGTAATGTTTTGGTTAATTTTATGCATCGCAACTTGTTTCCATTAAAACACACAAATATGTACATACAAACTATGCATATATGTACATATTTGCAGGGCAATTCTCGATCTGATTGGTTCAATCACAATCTATTCAAACGCACACTTGATCGATGTCTGAGTTTTCTTGCATCATTGGACTTGATCGTGTTTTTCTGTACAATCATTTCCAATCATCATACCGCAACCGAACAATCAGTTTCAATCAGTAAGCAGAGCAATCACATCAATTGATCGAACTCCTTCGTTTTGAGCAGGAAACTCGATCGAACAATTTTGTTGCGACCGCTGTGCTGAGTTGTGACCGTTTTGAGCGAGGCTGATCAAACAGGATCGATCATACTCAATGCAGGTCTCTGGTACATAAGCGACTGCGGATACTTAACCGAGTCGTACATACTTAAAACAATAGTTTGAATGTATTTCAAAAAACAAACCGTGAGATGCAGCAAGATATGGGCAGTTAAGAGGGATGACTTTTATTTAAGCGGAGTACTACTTAACCGGGATTGACTGTACACATGAATAAGAGGAATATTGAACATTTTCACATGTACATATTAAAAGACCAAGCGGTCGCGCATATTCACGTACATACATATGTAATTATGTGTGCATGTAACATGTAAACAAATTTGCAAGAACCAGAGAACTTAAAAGTATAGAAAGAGAACATAAAATTTGTTAACATTGTATGTAAGGTTGGAATTCGCCTCGCAATTTTAACATTGTTTACAATTCTCTCACATATTCTAACCGAGAATATGAAGAGACAGAAATATATGTATTTACGGCATATGATGACAAGGCATATATGCCGAAGAAGAGAACATGAAGAGACTCCCAACGAAGAATTTCGTTTTGCTTGTTTATATTTTGTTTCATTTTGACACCGAAAATGTGTACAAAATACATTATGTCTCTGTCTCACATACGCAAGAATATGAAGAGACATAAATATATGTATGCATGAATATGAATATGAAGACATAAACACATGCATGCATGCTCCTTATGCAAGTTCATACATATGAATACATATTTACGCACGTTGGAAGGCGAATCTGTTACAGCGGCAAGGGAAGCGGTAACAATCGGCGATCGTTTGTTACTTTCTTTCGCGTCTCGTCGTGTGAATGCTTCGACAGATTGATGTGCTGAACACATAGAACGCGACAGACTGCAAGCGCCATCTGAATCTGATATTGAAATACACACATTCTTAAGGACACAGTTATTTAGACAGCTGCACAACTACATAACTGTGTCCATAAGAACGTGTGTATTTTAATATTAGACAGATGTCGCTTGCAGCCTGCCCCGCTCTATGTGTTCCGGGCGTGACTCTTTGAGTTTCGGCACGCACAGTGATTGGACTTAAATAGAAACTTTTGCGTATGAGCTGATTCAAGGAAAAAGTGAGTTTTGCAGTTCCTGGTATGTATCAGAGAACTGCAAAACTCACTTTTTCCTTGAATTAGCTCATACGCACAGTGATTGAACTTAAATAGGAACTTTTGCGTATTAATTTACTAATGACAACATAAAATAAATTTAAATATTTGTAGGAAATAAATATATGTATATGTGCATACATGTATATATTGCACACACACATTCATATATATGTATACATATAGATGGAGAGAAAAAAGTTTTACTTCAGTCGTGCGGTCATAAGCACACTCTCTTTTTTTTTATTGAAATTGAAATGCATTTTTGATGACTCATGCTCAGCTTTTGACCGATGCTACGGCTGTTACTATGGCGGTCTCTTTCGACCAATTCAGCGATTTTATCGAAATCTCCGACGACAGGCCTTCCGGAGCGTGGCGAATCTTCGACCACCTCTACACCAGAACGAAAAGGTTGAAACCATCGTTGTGTGGTGGAAATGGAAACTGTATCGGGTCCATAAGCTGCACAAATTTTATTGGCGGCTTGAGATGCATTTTTGCCTTTTTCGTAGTAGTACTGTAAAATATGCCGTATTTTCTCTTTATTTTGCTCCATGTTCGAGACGCTATAACTCACGAACGACTTAAAAGAAACGACAATCAATCAAACACGTGTTAGCGCGTGAATGAGCTTTCCAAAAAGGTATAGCATGACGCGATTCGACGAATAAAACAAGAACTACGCGCTTTCAGCGCCAACTAGCGAAAATACCGCAAGACTTTTTTGACAACCTAATAACTATAGTTAATTAATAGGGGGATTCTGTAACCAGTCTCTAGTCTCTATTTGAGACATTTTGAGGTAAAATCTCAATTTGTGACTAGTTACTATTCACTAAACAGTCTCTAGCGTTAATCTCAAAATATTGCCTCAAATTTGAGACCTGATAGTTAGCAGGTCACAAAATTAAAAACAACTATTTTTGAATATACTGAACAGAGATCATCATAGATATTAATCGATTGTCGTTTTTTTTATATTTTGTAAGTAACTCAAACACGAAAAGGTTAAAAATAAATCAATTTTACATAAATTTCATAAATATTTTATATATTAGCCAACATACATATGTATATTTTTATTTTTATTGATAATTATGTTTTTTGACTGCGTTATAGAAAATTTAATATTCGTTATCGACATATTTATTTTCATTCAAGTGTAAAAACATCTCGGAATAATGAAATGTAATAGATTTTGTGACTGTCACTTACAGAATAGCAATATCGTCTCAAGTCTCAAAAATTGTCTCTAACTTAAAATCTCAAATTTAGAGACTTGAGACTGTCTCACGTTGCAGAATCGCACGGTTAGCTTATTTAATATTTTTGCTTAAAATCGAAGTGTGTTGGCAACGCGGGCGGGAACAGTCAGTTGATAGTCACTTTGTTTCAAAATGTCTGATGTGGAGAAAAGGCAAGTTTGAATTCTTCAATTTGTAAATTGTATATTAAATTACTATATAAATACATATATTTACTTTGTTCAAAGGCTGACGTGAATATAACAAAAGTTCAGATTTGTATTAATTTTAACTGAAACAAACCACAAAATTTTGTATTTTTGGTATTCTTTACACTTTCATTTGTCAAAATGAACTTTATCGCTATTGTCAACTACTTTTTTTTTGGAAAAATCAAAGCTATTGTGCATGAAAACAGGCGATGAATTGGCAATCTCAGTATACATATGTATGTACATATACAGTAATAAACCTTTGCTTTGTTTACATACATATACTCAACACTAAGAAATCTTAGGGTGTTTTGTAACAGTTTTTTGCTACTTTCATGGTAATCAGGGTGTTGTGTTAGCATTTAAGCTACATATAAATTTTAAATTTTGATGATCAACACTTTAAAATATATTGAATAATGCAAGTGTTTACGTTATTTAAGTGATTATATTGAATTATTTTGAATCTCTTTTCAATTTTATTAGGATATTACTTGTTGTTTGATGTTAAATCAGTTGTTTTTTTTTCGAGCAATTTTTAAACACGCTTCAAGTATTTCTAAATTTTTGCATGCAGTAGGATACAATCCTGGGTGGTAATTTGTCGTTTGACATATGTATGTGTACAAATTGACAATTCGTTAGCCGTTATAGGAAAACATCAATTGGAAATTGAGTTTAAACACAAACGTATGTATATTGAAGATTTTAACAATAAATATTAGTGTTAATTTAAGATTATATTTTTTATATTGTGGACAAGTGTTGAAATAAAGCTAGATTAAGGTAAGGTGTATAAATATATTAGAAATATGTCGAAGTTTTTAATAGGTTTGTGTTTACAGAAGAATGCTGAAATCTTGTGTGTGCGGATGTGCGGCAGCTGAATCATTTTATAAATTCCCATCGCAACGAGAATTAGCAAGGTATGAATTTATTTTGGAATATGTGTTAGGTAATTTATTGATACTTGGGTGAATTTTTATATATATGCGTATATATGTACATTCATCAAATATTTAAGGCGCTATACCAGTGTTACCCATGGAAAATTAGGCGAATTTCGTGATTTTTTAAAGAAAGTACTCAACCAAATATTTCGAAGTTCTTTGGACATAATAAGGTATATTTTCGGCTACGTTTTAAGTTTTTTTTTTTTTTTTACAAAAATATTGAATAATAACGAAATTATATGCTGTCTTCGGAAATTCCGAAAAGAGTGTCTTTTTTAGGTAAACAATTGTCGTTTTTTTAATGGCAAATTGACAATTTTCAACCAATCAAAAAGATCGTAGGTATTGTATAGTAAATATATACTATAGAATACTCAGTTTCAATTTAAAATCGATTGGTCAATATCCCGTTGGGTTATGATGACAACAATTTTGAAAATGTCGTTTAAACTATCAAAAAAAATGAAAAAAAACGATTTTTTGAAAGTGCCACACTGGTATAGCCCCTTATTGCGTATTAGTTCTTATGCATACATAAAAGTGTCCATTATAAAATTTTTTATTAATTCAAAACCATTTTTTTGCCACATGTGTATTATCTACAGGCAGCCTTTCCACCAATACAAACTACCCAAGTGAAGTGGTTATGTTTTTTTTCGGGATGGCCTACGGAATACTGTTTTAGTTAAGAACTTTTTTAAGTATAATGAACACTGTATTCGTTTTAATTAGGTTAAAGAACAAATGGCTTACAAAATTTTTGTTACGAAAGTGTTTAATTATAAATATAATTCATTAAGTAAATATTATATTAACTTATAAGAGCGTAGTTATACAAAATATGACTACATGTTACTTTTAAATTATCAATACCATAAATAGTATTAATTACTTAAGAAAATTCATTTTGTTAAACCTTAAAAATTCTTCTTCTTCTTAATTGGCGTAGACACCGCTTACGCGATTATAGCCGAGTTAACAACCGCGCGCCAGTCGTTTCTTCTTTTCGCTACGTGGCGCCAATTGGATATTCCAAGCGAAGCCAGGTCCTTCTCCACTTGGTCCTTCCAACGGAGTGGAGGTCTTCCTCTTCCTCTGCTTCCCCCGGCGGGTACTGCGTCGAATACTTTCAGAGCTGGAGTGTTTTCATCCATCCGGACAACATGACCTAGCCAGCGTAGCCGCTGTCTTTTAATTCGCTGAACTATGTCAATGTCGTCGTATATCTCGTACAGCTCATCGTTCCATCGAATGCGATATTCGCCGTGGCCAACGCGCAAAGGACCATAAATCTTTCGCAGAATTTTTCTCTCGAAAACTCGCAACGTCGACTCATCCGCTGTTGACATCGTCCAAGCCTCTGCACCATATAGCAGGACGGGAATTATGAGAGACTTATAGAGTTTGGTTTTTGTCTGTCGAGAGAGGACTTTGCTTTTCAATTGCCTACTCAGTCCGAAGTAGCACCTGTTGGCAAGAGTTATCCTGCGTTGGATTTCTAGGCTGACATTGTTGGTGGTGTTTACGCTGGTTCCAAGATAGACGAAATTATCTACAACTTCAAAGTTATGACTGTCAACAGTGACGTGAGTGCCAAGTCGCGAGTGCGACGACTGTTTGTTTGATGACAGGAGATATTTCGTCTTGCCCTCGTTCACTGCCAGACCCATTCGTTTTGCTTCCTTGTCCAGCCTGGAGAAAGCAGAACTAACGGGGCGGGTGTTGAGACCGATGATATCAATATCATCTGCATACGCCAGCAGCTGTACACTCTTATAAAAGATTGTACCTGCTCGATTAAGTTCTACAGCTCGAACTATTTTCTCCAGCAGCAGATTGAAAACGTCGCACGATAGGGAGTCGCCTTGTCTGAAACCTCGTTTGGTATCGAACGGCTCGGAGAGGTTCTTCCCGATCCTGATGGAGCTTTTGGTGCCGCTCAACGTCAGTTTACACAGCCGTATTAATTTTGCGGGGATACCAAATTCAGACATCGCGGCATAAAGGCAGCTCCTTTTCGTGCTGTCGGATGCAGCTTTGAAATCGACGAAGAGGTGGTGTGTGTCGATTCTCCTTTCACGGGTCTTTTCCAAGATTTGGCGCATGGTGAATATCTGGTCGGTTGTTGATTTGCCAGGTCTAAAGCCACATTGATAAGGTCCAATCAGTTCGTTGACGGTGGGCTTTAATCTTTCACACAATACGCTCGATAGAACCTTATATGCGATGTTGAGGAGGCTAATCCCACGGTAGTTGGCGCAGATTGTGGGGTCTCCTTTTTTATGGATTGGGCATAGCACACTTAAATTCCAGTCGTTGGGCATGCTTTCGTCCGACCATATTTTACAAAGAAGCTGATGCATGCTCCTTATCAGTTCTTCGCCGCCGTGTTTGAATAGCTCGGCCGGCAATCCATCGGCCCCTGCCGCTTTGTTGTTCTTCAGGCGGGTGATTGCTATTCGAACTTCTTCATGGTCGGGTAATGGAACGTCTGCTCCATCGTCATCGATTGGGGAATCGGGTTCGCCTTCTCCCGGTGTTGTGCTTTCCTTGCCATTCAGCAGGCTGGAGAAGTGTTCCCTCCATAATTTAAGTATGCTCTGGGTATCGGTAACTAGATCACCTTGGGGGGTTCTACAAGAGTATTCTCCGGTCTTGAAACCTTCTGTAAGTCGCCGCATCTTTTCGTAGAATTTTCGAGCATTACCCCTGTCGGCCAGCTTATTGAGCTGTTCGTACTCACGCATTTCGGCCTCTTTCTTCTTCTGTCTGCAAATGCGTCTCGCTTCCCTCTTCAACTCTCGGTATCTATCCCATCCCGCACGTGTTGTGGTCGATCGTAACGTTGCGAGGTAGGCAGCTTGTTTTCTCTCCGCTGCGACACGGCACTCCTCGTCGTACCAGCTGTTCTTTTGCTCTTTCCGAAAACCAATGGTTTCGGTTGCAGCTGTACGTAAGGAGTTTGAAATGCCGTCCCACAGTTCCCTTATACCGAATTGTTGATGAGTGCTCTCTGAGAGCAGGAGTGCAAGCCGAGTAGAAAAACGTTCGGCTGTCTGTTGTGATTGCAGCTTCTCGACGTCGAACCTTCCTTGTGTTTGTTGGCGTGCGTTTTTTGCTGCCAATAGGCGGGTGCGAATTTTGGCTGCAACAAGATAGTGGTCCGAGTCGATGTTAGGACCTCGGAGCGCACGCACATCTAAAACACTGGAGACGTGTCTTTCGTCTATCACAACATGATCGATCTGGTTGGTGGTTTTTCGATCCGGAGACAGCCAGGTAGCTTGATGTATCTTCTTATGCTGGAATCTAGTACTACAGATAACCATATTTCGCGCCCCGGCGAAGTCAATCAGCCTCAACCCATTTGGGGATGTTTCCTCGTGGAGGCTGAATTTACCGACCGTAGTGCCAAACCTTCTTTGCCCACCCTGGCGTTGAAGTCGCCAATCACGATTTTGACATCGTGGCGGGGGCATCTCTCATAAGTGCGCTCGAAGCACTCATAAAAAGCATCTTTGGTCACATCGTCCTTCTCTTCCGTCGGGGCGTGGGCGCAAATCAGCGATATGTTGAAGAACCTCGCTTTGATGCGGATTGTGGCTAGACGTTCATTCACCGCAGTGAATGATAGTACTCGGCGACGGAGTCTCTCTCCCACCACGAATCCAACACCAAACTTGCGCTCCTTTATATGGCCACTGTAGTAAATGTCACAAGGACCTACTTGTCTCTGTCCTTGTCCCGTCCATCGCATTTCTTGGACGGCGGTGATGTCAGCCTTTATTTTCACGAGGACATCAACCAGCTGGGCAGCGGCACCTTCCCAATTAAGGGACCGGACATTCCAGGTGCATGCCCTCAATTCGTAGTCCTTATTTCGTTTGCCATGGTCGTCATCAAAAGGGGGGTCACTCATCCGAGGCTTGTTGTTCCTTTTCATTGGGGGTGTTTTTTTACGTGGCGGGTCCCAAACCCAGCGCACAACCCTATGCAGGGGATGTTTCGCCTTCTCACGTTAGCTCGCCTTCAAACGGATGTTCTTAGGCTACCCAGAGGATACTTGGTCAAAGACCGGAAGTCGTGAGCTGCTTGAGTCATATGCAAAAGAATCGTTTCTGGCCACTCCCAAGTGAATGGCGATCAGAGAACTTTCCTCACTTGCGTGAACTTCTACGCATGACTCCATCCTCCTTAACCTTAAAAATTAGTCTTAGATAATATGATATTTTTTAAAAGATAAGTTTGTACGAAAATAAACGTATAAATAGTTTATTAAAAATTTCCGTGACGTTTTAAATGATGCCTCTAAAGGTTGGTTGGTTAATGCTTTTCATTTGTTTTCATTTTTTTCGCACCATTTTAATTTTTATTTAAAAAAAAAAAACTAACCAAGATTTGTTTGTTTTATACTAACCATTTTGCTTTTCTATTATTTCGTTAAATTTAGGAAAATTTTCATAGGCGAGGAAAATGGATTCATCTTTTGGGGGTAACAGACACCCCAAAAAAGGAGCTATTAGCCTGCCAGCGCCATTTTTCGTTCCGGATGAGGAACAATTTAAGGTTAAGTAAAGGGGCAGTCCCCGATTCTAATTTTTACGCACCCACAGTGGATGTAATTCCAAAAAATAATTTAGTGTTTGAAATAGGTAGCTTAGTCGAACAGACGGACGCAAATGACGGGGTAATTCGATTAGGGCCTGAGGATTTTGCTGCTCAGGAGGAGGGTTTTGATTATTTTAGGGAAACAGAAAAGGCTAAGCAGAAGTGATTCCTTTTGGGGTTCGATGTCAGGAGACCCAAACCGAATCATATTTCTGCGATGGATCCTTCTGTCATCAAAATTGCCAAGAACAACTTGACAATGCGATGAATCAAATTTCATTATTAATGAAATCTATGTATTAAAGAAAAGAACAGGAGATATTAGAGCTAAAAGCCCAAACAGATTATTTAATTAATCAAAACCATATTCATCCCCAAATTGATGAGATTTGTGGCAAATTACCACCACATCTCGCAATATGTGTTAGGAATAGTGTAAATAATACTTCTCGCAGCCCTTCAGGTCGCAGATATAGTCAAAATATGAAGACTATAGCTCTTGGAGTAAAATTCACATCTCCTTTGGCCTATAGATATTTGCGACCCCTTTTTCATTGGCCTTCTACAACCACTCTTTCAAAATTTATAAAAGGTTGGCCAAGAAATCGTGGATGCTCATTTTGCAGCATTAAGTCCCTGTAGTTGCGTAGCCGAGGCTTTAGTAATGAGGAGAAGTATTGTTTATTATCATTGTGTTGTGATGAAATGTCATTGAAAACTCATTTAAAATATGATAGGTATAGGGATTTTATAGTAGGGTTGGAGGACTATGGGGATGAAAATCGC
The DNA here is from genome assembly GCF_023373825.1 of Bactrocera dorsalis. Lineage (NCBI taxonomy): Eukaryota > Metazoa > Arthropoda > Insecta > Diptera > Tephritidae > Bactrocera > Bactrocera dorsalis. The sequence goes on along the minus strand of NC_064303.1, from coordinate 35,180,851 downwards.
ACGTCCAGGATAGCCAACAGTGTTTTTACAGTAATGGCTCAAGGCATTGGAGGCAACTCCTGGTCTCAACCAGTTGCATATTTTTTTGTCCATAATTCGTGTAAAGGCGATGTGGTTCGGAAGTATGTTTTTGAAGTGATTGAGAAACTCCAGGGAATAGGTCTTCATACCTGTCAATTAGTCTGTGATCAAGGATCCAATTTTGTTAATTTTGCTAGAGTAGTGGGGATTACAGAAGATAGGCCCTATTTTGAGGTTAACGGTGAAGAAATCGAATTATTTTATGATTCTCCTCACCTGTTAAAGAGTACGAGAAATTGTATTGAAAACTTCAAAAACCATATACAATTTCGTGGGCATCCTGTAGATTGGAAAGATATACAGTGGGCGACAAAAGTCTACGTACGACTCATATTTTTGATGTATTGCTTAATGTAAAAATAGTATGGAAAAAGTAATGATGCAGTTTTGTTTTAATTACATTTTTATTAGGAAATTATAAAACAAAAAGTGTACTCCAATACAAACATAACAAACTGTTCACAAAAAACTAAAAAAAACCATTGACAAAAGTCTAGCATTTTAGTAAAAAAACATTTCAATAAGGCACTGAATCTTAAAAATTAGTATTTTGTTGGCCCACCATGGGCATCTATAACTGCTTGTAAACGTCTAGGCATTGAAGAAACTAAATTTTCAATCTCAACGGGTGTTATATGTTGCCATTCTTCCTGTAGTTTCTCTCTTAGTTCTTAGTGTTTGCGCACTGGTAATGACATGTTTTCTCACCTTACGTTCCGAAATCTCCCAAATATGCTCAATAATATTTAAATCTGGGCTTTGTGGTGGTGTATTTAATTGACGTGGGGCATAGTAAAGCAGCCATTCCTTTATAATGTGGGCCGTGTGCTTCGGATCGTTATCCTGCTGGAAGAGCCAGCTTCTACCAAGGTTTAGCTTATCCACGGATGCTCTTAAATTTTGTTCTAATATATTCTTATATTGAAAACGATCCATGTTCCCCTCCACAAATACTAAGTTTCCGACTCCAGATGCAGCCACAGCGCTCCAAACCATAACATTTCCACCGCCATGCTTGACAGTAGGGATGAGGTGTTTGGGCTTCATTGCTGTATTGGCTCTTCTCCAAACTTTGGCTCTTCCATCACTTCCAAAAATGTTGTACTTGGATTCGTCTGTGAATAAAACTTGTTTCCAGAAATCAAGATCTTTATCTTTATACTTGTGGGCGAATTCCAAACGAAGCTTTCGGTTCTTTTCACTGATAAAGGGTTTTCTGCGTGGAGTTCTGCTGTGCAATCCATTGTCATTTAAAGCCCTTTGAACTGTTCTGGAATGTACAATTTTATCCGATCCTACTGTCAATTCCGTGGCTAACTTAGTGGCATGAATTTGTGGATTATTATCAACTTCTTTTAAAATAAAAGAGACATCTCTCCTACTAAGCCTTTTCGGTCGACCGGTTCGTGGTTTATCTTCAACACTTTTATTTTTTATAAAGTTTTCATATATGGTCTGAACAGTTGATTTAGGTAAATTAAGCAGTTTTGATATTTCACTAAATCATTTTTTCTTCTTTTTGTATTTTACCACCAGGTTTCGCACATCTGTTGAAATTTCTTTCCGAGGACCCATTGTGACAACTATACGTTGTGTAAACTATACGCGATTATATCGAAATGTGCTTAACATGAAGCTTATTGTAAAGCATAAACTCAAAATATAAATAAACGGTACTTTCCCGTTACTTTCTAGTTTGCAACATGAACATAAAGTATATAATACATGCCGTACGTAGACTTTTTTCAATGGTTTTTTTTAGTTTTTTGTGAACAGTTTGTTATGTTTGTATTGGAGTACACTTTTTGTTTTATAATTTCCTAATAAAAATGTAATTAAAACAAAACTGCATCATTACTTTCTCCATACTATTTTTACATTCAGCAATACATCAAAAATATGGGTCGTACGTAGACTTTTGTCGCCCACTGTAGTTCATTTCCATCAACAGGATTCACAACGGATATTCGATATGCGCCAAAATTGACTTCCGCCCAGTACTTTTCAAAAAATGAATGTACGTTTAGCTGCCCAAGTCTTTAGCAATACAGTTGCTAGCGCAATGTTAGCAACGTATACAACGGGTCACTTAAATACGTCTCAGTCCCAAACCTTTTTAAATACCGCGGAGTTTGTATTGTTTTTCGACCAACTCTTCAATATTTTTAATAGTAAATGCCTCAGAGCATTTAAAAAATATGGTGAACCCTCATCTGGCAGCTTAGATCAAATGAATTTTTTAGTAGAAGCCGAAGAAGCACTTAACTCTATCACCGTTTGTGATATGTTTGGTCGAGATATCACAAATACATTTTCGTTTATTAGAGGTTGGCTTCTTAACATTCGCAGTTTAAGGCGATTGTGGCGCATATTGTCCCGGGAGGGTTTTGAATCTATCAAGACAAGAAGACTTTGCCAAGACGAACTAGAACACTACTTCGGACAGATTAGGAAAGAGGGAGGATTGAACTCAAGAACAACTCCGTCTATGTTTTCTGACCTTTTCCGCCAATCTTGCGGTCTTAGACATGTCAAATTCGTGACACGTGGCAATTGTGAATCTCTGCAGGGTAGAGACTTAGAGCTATTTTCTTTCAATACCCTTGAAAGAGTATGTAATGACCCTTTGATTCAGTATAGTTCTTGGCAAACATTTCAAGGTTTGCCAATACCGTTCTTAGATAGCCCCTATAGTGTTAGAAATTGTATCGAAATCGATGTAATTGAAAGCGATTTCCTACAGCGAAATTCATTTGCATATTTTTGTGGTTATATGTATTATGAATATTTTAAATTGCATAATTGTTCCCAACCTTTGCCACTTTTTGAAAAAGACGCATTCACTTTTACAAAAGAAAAAGTGTACGATTCGTCAAATCTGGTAAAAGCTCCTGAACCCTTCATAGATTTTTTGAAAAAACTTGATGCTACATTGAATGACAATTTTGATTCTTATTGTCATCTTATAGGATTTTCAAAAAAATTACATAGTATGATGGGAGATGTAGAGCCTTTTCATTGCTGCGAAAATTCACAACCCGACGTTCTAAAATATCTTTTTATAAGAATTAGAACATATTTTTCTTTAAGAATTTTTAATAGACAGGCAGCCAACCCTCATTTTCGGCACATCAAATTTTTGTGCATTTCACATATGTAGGTAACTACCTCCCCCTTTTAAAAGTTAGTTGCGGTAGTTTAATATATTTAGTAGATGTTTAAATGAGTTAAGCATCCACCCACTCTACTCGGAAAAACGGGCGCACACTAATAAGAAAGCTTAGTTCACCACAGTTGACTACATTATAATACAACACCAATACAACTCACCACATCAATCAAACCACTCAACAAAAAGGATGGGCAGAAGGGAAAGCGCACGATTCGTTCCTCACTTTCCGACTATCAACATTCGATTCTCCACTGCGCCGCGGAAACTTACTTTTCGTCTCACACACTTCGGAACACACACATTCGATCCCACGCAGCGCCACGTAAATAAACTCTTCGTTAAATCAGCGGTCCGGGGTACAACTTTTATCCATCCCGCTCCGTACATCTATATACCTTCGTCGTACATTGATTAGTATAAGTTAATATAAATTTTATATCAATACTTTTTGTAAGAGTTTAATAAACATTATACTAAACGATTTGAAAGCGAGTGTTTTTATTGAAGAAACGTTGAAGTCTCTTGTACTTCTGATTGCAAATTTGGCAGCAAAATGTTCAGTAGAGTTATAGGATTTTGGATACATCTATTGTGGGAGCTTAAAAATCTTATTAAACTATTTGTGCAATATTTTTATTTAAATTATTAATTATGTTTATTTTAAGTTGTAAAGGTGAAAATAGGCCTACCGGGGAACCGAACACCTAAAAAAAGTCGGTAACGCGCCTTATTGCAAACCTCAGGGGTGGTGTGGAAAATGCAAAACTTAAAGATTCAAAAATAAATTATTAAAAATATTTATAATGTTAATAAAATTTGTTTAATTTCGTTGGAATAAAGAGTTTATGAGAAATACATATTGACTAAGCTTTATTAAAAAGTTCGTTTACTATTTCAAATTAAAGTCCACAAATTTGCATTTTTTTACAATTATTTATTATCATGGTTCGTTTTCTTTTTTTGCATTGAAATGTGTTTTATCAATGGTCTCACCAACAAACAATGGCACTTCTAAACTAGCTTCTGCATACACCTTAACTGGTGAAGCTTCTTTTTCTATTTTACCTCAAGAAATAGTCTCATATGGTCGAGCACCACTGTCACTGCCATCGAATTCCGAAGCTGTGTTAATAAAAACGGAATAATCGGCTCCATTTCTCATAAAATTCGCATTGCATATGTGACGCTTTATAATACCGCCACCAATTATAATCATTCCCGATTTGGTGGCTTTCACAGCCATAGTGTTTAGACGTCGAAAATCGGACAAAATATCTACCACTAATCCGGGGTGACGGAAAGAGAGGAAATACATCATGTCACCTAGGCTACCATCTGTAAGCGCAGGGCAAAACACAGGTATTTTATGTTTCGCAGCACAGTAGTATATTAAGCTGCTGTCGTTTATCCTTTCCCCAAGTCGTTGTATAATACGAGAAGGAGACCAAATCATCTTCTTCAACGCCACCCGCTGTCGTTACTACACAATCCACCATTTGATGTTCAACGAGGAATCGTAATGTCCCCCGTAATCCCGACGACACTAGATTAGTTGTGAATCCAAGGAATTTTGTACAGCTATGTTTTCGTCTATTGAATGATCCGTTTCATCCAAATCGGCTTCCTTCAGGTTTCAACGGCTGCTGCCTACAATCAAGCTAAGAATATTTTAAAATACATAAACCTTTGCATAAAAAAATGGTTACATTGCCAACCCAAGATTAGTAGCTTGAAACTCCGTATTAACATACGACTCAAATAATTTTGAGTAATCAATTCCTTGATTCCAATAATAGCCCGTACGATGGGTGTGTTTTCCCTGTGTTTTTTCAGTTTGTTTAAGTACCGCTTCTTTGGCGATATCTGGTTCAATGGATATTTTCTATTGTATAAAACCTAAGTATGTTCACTCCAATTATTAAACTTTAAATAAAATATTTAGTAACTTTATACAAACTGAACTTTGTTTTGATTTAATTTGAATGTTCGAATATGGAAAGCTGCACCTTTTATGTTTTCTGTCGGTCAAATGTAAACAAATACATTCAGAAGAAAACTCACCACCGAGAAATCTTAAAACAGGGCTTATTATTAAGAACTCACTACAAAAATAATATCTGAATATCAATAAATGATTATTAGTAAATATATGTCATTAATAAATAATTGCCTTTTATATTAAGCGACAATATTTATAGTTTTTGTTATTTAATAGAATAAATTTGCTAAGTATTTACTACCTCTATTTATACAGCACTGCGTTGCTATCACTGAAAATGCAAGATAGCCGCTGTTCACCCCTTAGAAAGCTACCACGAAAAGGTTATCTACTGTATATACTGTGACGGCGAATATCGCATTCGATGGAACGATGAGCTGTACGAGATATACGACGACATTGACATAGTTCAGCGAATTAAAAGACAGCGGCTACGTTGGCTAGGTCATGTTGTCCGGATGGACGAAAACACCCCAGCTCTGAAAGTTTCGACGCAGTACCCGCCGGGGGAAGCAGAGGAAGAGGAAGACCTCCACTCCGTTGGAGGGACCAAGTAGAGAAAGACCTGGCTTCGCTTGTAATATCTAATTGGCGCCACGTAGTGAAAAGAAGAAACGACTGGTGCGATGTTGTTAACTCGGCTATAATCGCGTAAGCGGTGTCTGCGCCAATTAAGAAGAGAAGGTCCATGTGACGTCCAAAAGGCTCATCATGGACCGACCAGAGTTAGCGCGGCCGAAGGTCGCCAATGCACAAAGGAGTTCTACGCAAAAGAACATGTGCACACTGTGTAAATTTTTTGTAAAAATCAATTTACCCGTGCGATTCTGTAACGTGATACAGTCTCAAGTCTCTAAATTTGAGATTTTGAGTTAGAGACAACTTTTGAGACGATTTTGCTATTCTGTAAGTGACAGTCGCAAAATCTATTACATTTCATTATTCAGAGATGTTTTTGCTTTTTTTTGTACTTTAATGAAAATAAATATGTCGATAACAAATATTAAATTTTCTTTAACATAATTAAAAAACATCATTATCCATATAAATAAAAATATGTTTACTTTGTTTCATAATATTTACGAAATTTATGTAAAATTGATTTATTTTTAACTTTTTCGTGTTTGAGTTGCTTACAGGATATAAAAAAAACGACAATCGATTAATATCTATGATGATCTCTATTCAGTAAATTCAAAATGGCAGACAAGAATTTTTTTTGATTTTGTGACCTGCTATCTACCAGGTCTCAATACTTTGAGACTAACGCTAGAGACTGTTTAGTGAATAGTAACTAGTCTCAAATTGAGATTTTACCTCAAAATGTCTCAAATAGAGACTAGAGACTGGTTACAGAATCCCGCTATACTTTTCATTCACTCAATTTACTTTTCACATCGTTCCCGTCAAAATAAAACGATTTAGTATATTGTAATATTGGCCGAGTTCCAAGTTGCATGTTGCTTTGCATTAGTACGAAGTATAGAATTCCTTAAAATCAAACTGCTTACGATATGCAAAGTATCGAGTACCGATAAATTTTTATGCGTATTAGATGCAGAGAATGTATAATATAGAGAAGATTCAACTACGGACAAGCGTGTGAACTGGCAAGAGCTAACAAAATCCTATTAGTGGATTTCACCACTTTTGGCTGAGAAGCGGAAAGGTTAAGAGCGAACAGAGCTGAGCATTCAATGAAAATTATGCTCAGAAATATATGTACATTGCAATTACAGACATATGTTGCTCTTTTGGCTACATTTTTATACGTTTACATGCAATCATATCAATTGATATGATTATCATTTTGCGAATTTTTGTGAATTCATGCAAAATTGATAATATTGTAATGAAATTATGCTATTTCAGGGTCATATTTGTAGTTAACGTGCAAATAAGAGCTATTTATAAAATATTTATAATGTTTGATAATATTATATAATTTCATATACAGCTACTCACACTCAAAATGGGACACTACTGAAAACTACTTATTTTGTATCATTCATCTTAACCTTTAACTTAAGAGGTCAAATTTCGAAACGTAGATTTAGAGGTAGTAGTAAATTTTACACCATTTTGATTGTTAAAATTTATTGGAGATTTTTTTATTATAATACTTACAAATTTCATCAAACTGATTTAAATTAATTCTAATTACTGTATTTGGAAAGAAAATTTTAAACTCTTTGTATTTTTTTGAAAAATTTGTCGTTTATTTTAGAAGCCTTTTTTAGGATTATGAGAAAATCAAAACACAAGGTGTAAAATTTACTACCACGTCATTAGTTAAAGGTTAAATATCTCTTACTTGTGCAGTAATGTTGTCGAATTTTGTTTTTTATTTTATGTCATTACATTGAAACTTAACTAAAATTACGTTTTTGATTTTTTTGTACAGTTTGATTTTCAAAATATTGGCATTTTTACATATTCATCTAGTTACTGTATGCTCACATTCAAAGTGGGACACGTGCAATTTTTTTAAAGTACCGCTATTTTCCGGACGCTGCAGTCGGCAATTTCTACTTAAATCAGTGTGTTGTTATATTTCATTGTGTTCGGATGTTAATTTCTTCAAAATGTCACAAAAGCGTCAGACTACAGTCGAAGAAAGACAGATTGTAATAAATAATTACAAAAACAACAAATCGGTAAGAGAAATATCCAAAATAGTTAATAAGAAGAAGAGCACGGTATTTAATATCATTAAGCGTTTTAAAGCCACTAATAATATTGAAAATAAAAAACGAAATTGCGCTGGTAGATGCAAATTATCCGACCGCGACAAGAGATATTGTTTAAAACAAATCGAGAACGACCCACTCTTGTCAGCAGTTGACGTAAAAAATAAGTTAAAGGAAATAAAAAATGTAGATGTTAGTGCTGAAACAGTTCGACGAGTCTTTAGGAGTAATAATTTTCACGGCAGAGCATGCCGCCGAAAACCGTTAATATCTCAGAAAAATCAACAGTTGAGATATGACTTTGCTCGAAAACACATAAATGACAATACATCGTTCTGGTCCAAAGTAAGTGTAATTATTTTAAATTTTACCTAACTTTTTTAATTCTCTCGTAATCGTTTTAGGTTCTTTTTACAGACGAAACTAAAATAAATCTCTTTGGGCCGGATGGAAAAAGATTTGCTTGGCGGAAACCTCGTACTGAACTTCGTGATGCGGCGATTAAAAAAACAGTAAAATATGGCGGTGGGTCTCTTATGATATGGGGGTGTATGTCTGAGTCTGGAGTCGGTAAAATACACTTCGTCAACGGAATAATGGACTCTAAGTATTATATTGATATTCTTAAAGAAACTGTGAAGGAAAGCGCCGAAAATCTCGGCATAAAAGACGACTTCGTGTTTTACCAGGATAACGATCCGAAGCATAAATCTTGGAATGCGCGAAACTGGCTACTCTATAATTGCCCGAAAGTATTGGAGACACCTCCCCAGTCTCCAGACTTAAACGTAATTGAGCATTTGTGGGCGGAATTGAAAAAAAGAGTTGCCAAACGTAGAGTGAAAAATATTACCGCTCTGAAGGACGCTGTAAAGGAAGAGTGGTATAATATTGAGCCAGAATTTTGCAAAAATTTAGTGGGAAGTATGCCCCGACGTCTGCATGCTGTGATTGCCAGCAATGGGAAGTCAACCAAATACTAATCATGCGTCCAAAGCAATATTATAATAAAATAATTTTAGTGTCCCACTTTAAGAGTGAGCTTCAATTTAAGCAATGTTCAAACCAAAATGCAAATTATTTATTTGTTTTATGAAATAAAAGGAAAAATTGTTTTGTTTTGTCTTTAAATATTATTAATAAAATGAATTATATTGAAAATAAACTTTAAAACTTAAGCAAGGCTTCAATTTTGAGTTTAAAGGTAAAGGTTCAGGAGAGCGGCTTTTCCGAAAACGTACACCAATTTTCACGGGAAAGGTCTTAAATTACTCGTTTTTAGTTCTAATTTACGAATATGTTAGGCGCGTGCCTTTAAAATCAGTATTTTCTTTGTTTTTATCAAAAAACATCGTATTTCCCGAAATCAAAAATTCACTTTTGCACTTTACACGTCTTTGGATGTTGAAATTATACTTTCTATAAGTTATATTCACGTAATTATTGATGTTCTTTCGTTAATCAATAAGATAAATAGGTTTTTTTGTTATTTTTATAAAAATATGAAAAACTTTACAATCACTTCACTTCAACGAAAATGGCAAGGTATGTTCGAAATTATGGCACAGCTGTTGTAAATTCGAATGGCCACTATTGATTCATGATCGTTTTCGAATTATCGAGCGCTCGAAAAATAATATCCCTGGTCGGTCCAAAACCCCGGTGTTCAAAATTCTTCTGTGTCCAAATTCTTCTTCTTTCTGCAATAATAATGAATTATAAATTTTCCTATTATGTATTTCTCATTTTTACCAATTCTCGATCAGCCTCAAATATTGAGAGTATCGATATTTTAATTTATTTATATTTTCCCAATTATTATTATTTTTCTATTGTGTATTTCTCATTTTTACCAATTTTCTTTCAAACTCGAATATTGAGAATATCGATATTTTAATTTATTTTTATTTTTCCAATTAATAATATTTTTCTATTATATATCTCTCATTTTTATCAATTCTTGTTTAGTCTCGAATATCGAGAGTATCGATATTTCGAACCCGATCACTGCTTGTATCACTAGTTCTCAATTGAATTTCGAACAGTGATGCCATTTATAGCGTGAATATTGTGCAAAATCGAAATATTTATTATTGTTTTTATTGCAAAAAAACAGAAAAATAGATAACGCGCCATATATATTCGTAAATTGGAATTAAAAACACGAATTTTAAGACATTTCCCGTGAAAATTGGTGCACGTTTTCGGAAAAGCCGCTCTCCTGAACCTTTACCAGTTTAAAATAGAGGAATTGTGGACTTTTCGCAGTGTCCCATTTTGAGTGTGAGTAGCTGTAAATATGCATGAATACGGTTGTCTATATGTACATATGTATGTATGTATATGAGATACCCTAAGACACTTAATATTATATATTACAATAATATTATATGTAAATGACATTTCATCATTTAAATTTTCATACGCATCTAGATATTAGTGCATAGTTACATACATACATACATATGCATATGTGTACGACATTGGCGAACAAATAATGTATACATAACCAACATACAAATGTGCGTATACATGTAAATATGTCACCCACAAAAGATACAAACATTGCTTTACAAAAACAAGAATCGTTTTAAATAGCATCATACATACCTATATGCGTACACATGTAAATATGTGTGTATGACATGCATACACAAATAATGCATGCACAACATACATACTTATATGCGTTCACATGTAGATATGTTACCCGCAAAAAGTACAAATATTGTTCTACAAAAACAACAATCGTCTAATATAGCATCAGCTGCGTCACAAGCCAATATGGCAGCCAAATAGTCGATGCCCAAATTTGTAGAAAAACACACAACAACAATATTTTCATTCATGAACGCAAGCGCACTTTCAACAGGCAAACTCGCTTCATTCTTAAAAGTAGTCACCATTACATCTCCCCGAGCATGCCTTTGCCAACAAGCGTCTTTTCGCGACGGTGGCAAATGCTAAAAATCATAATTTGAACAATTTCTGATATTTGTATGAGAAGGAAAAAGTGACAACATAGTTTATTTGTCGATTTCCAAGTCAAGAAATATTTCAAAGAAAATATTCAATATTTCGGAAATACATAGAAATTATTGTTTTAAGTACCACTCGCTTAAATATCCGCAGTCGCTTTTGTACCATATTATATTTTTAAGTATTTATACAAACCACAAACATCTCTATCTTTGATTGTGGCACATAACCGGGATTGACTGTGATTAAATTTGTATCTCCAATATACTGTGGAGCACACACCACCGCTTCGATTAAAATAAAAAAACTCTTTTTACTTTAGTTTTTAATAATTTTATTTATAAAATATATTTATATTTTATAAAGTGATATAAGCCGCAACGGCATGGAGAGACTTGAATTCTGAGACGAGGTGCCGGAGCTGGGGATCGAGGTTCCGCGGATTGAGGTCGCCGCGCAGGGTATAAACGAATCTCCAGTAGACGAACGTTGATAGCGAATGTCCATGTGTGGCTTGTGTAGATCGAATTGTCTTGTTGAATGTTGATGAGCGCAGTGCCTGTTCGAGTGTTAACGTGCGAATGTAAATTTTATGTAACGAATGTATTGTTTACGCGGCGCAGTGGGAAATCTAATTGTATCAGCGAAGAGGGCTCGACGATATGTGTGCCTGCTTTTCCGTTGCCAACCTTTTTGTTGACTCGGTTGATTGTGTGGTGAGTTGTGTTGTATGGTGATGTATGAATATGGTGTCATCGGACGTGGTGAGTTGAGCTGTTCTATTAGGCTGCGCCAGTTTTACCGAGTGGAGGAGGTTAATGCTTAACTCATTTAAACAGACTGTATTTGTCAAGGAATGTAAAAAACATTTTTACGCGGCTTGCAAAATTTTTTTTTTTTTTTTTTTTTTTTTTTTTTTTTTATAGTAGGAGGAAGCATCGAAAGCCGGAGTGCGGGACTTTAATCCGCTAAACCTAACCTACTCCCACCTTACGTCTCTCCCACGGGACCACTGGACAAAGTACTTACTTCATGGGAGAGAAGAAGACGTTTAAGTCTCCTCTATTGCACGGACTGACTGACGCCTAATCTGTTCTAATTGTCTCAATTTTGTCATAATTTGATTTGCCGCCTCACTGACAGCTTTCCACTTTACAGAGGACTCGCACATAAGTGCTGTCAAATTTTCCACCGTGATACTACCTCCAAGGGTGGTTTTCAGCTTTTCTCTTATGCTTGAAAACCTAGGGCAATAAAAGAACACGTGTTCAGAGTCTTCTCTACACTCTGAACACGTCGGACAGTATGGACTAATGTCATGACGATATTTGAAAAGGTAGCTTCTGAAGCAACCATGCCCACTGAGTATTTGGGTAAGATGGAAATCCAGGTCCCCATGTTGTCTACCTGTCCACGAGTATATGTCCGAAATCAGTCGGTAGGTCCACCGTTCTTTGCATGAAGTTTGCCACCATTGCTGCCACATTGCAATGCTTTTATTTCTCTCTTCTCTTTTTGCTGTGGTAGACGTCTCTGATAGATTATATATTCGCGCGAATTCGTCTCCCTGGATGTCAATCGGTGCCATACTGGCTAATACCTCGGCGGCGTCATTTGAAATAGTTCGGAAAGCACTTATCACGCGTATTGCTGATAGCCTATGCACTGTGTTAATAGGTCTGGCATATGATTTTATTTCTAGCGCCTGTATCCATATTGGAGCCGCATACAGGATAACTGAACTTATTGCCTTAGCTATTAAACATCGTCGGCTGGAACGCACACAGCCTTTATTAGCCATCATTCTAGATAACGAATTATATATTATATTTGCTTTACGTGTCGCATTCTCCAAGTGTTCCTTGAACTTGAGCCTTGAGTCCACTATTACCCCAAGATACTTCAGCTGCGGCTGTGAAGTAATCTCACATTCTCCTATGGTCAGCGATATTTGCTCTTCAATTTTCCTAGAGCTTATGAGCAAGACTTCTGTTTTCTGCTCAGCCAGCTCTAGACTCATGGTAGTAAACCATCGGCGCAAGCCATTTATGCTATCATTGCATTTGATCCGGAGGTCATCCAGATGTTTGGCTACAGCTACCACTATGAGGTCATCCGCATATGCGATTGTTTTCACATTTTTTGGTTGCGGTATTCTTAACACCCCGTCGTACATCAGGTTCCATAGCAGCGGGCCTAAAACCGAGCCTTGCGGTACTCCACTGAAGATAGTGTAGCTCTGAGTGCCCTCGTCCGTCTCGAATAGCAATCTCCTATTTTGAAAGTAACTCATTATAATATTTATCAGATAATAAGGAGCGTGTATATCGTGCAGAGCTGTTATTATATTTGCCCATTTTGCGGAGTTGAACGCATTCTTCACATCCAGGGTTATTAGCGCGCAGTATTTTTTCCTACCACCTTTCCATCTTTTTCCGCTTATTGCACATTTTGCAGTATCAACTATTTCTCTTAGTGCGTCAATGGTGGACCTCTTTTTAATAAAGCCGTATTGTCTCTCTGATAATCCGCCGGCTTTTTGGATTGCTAACTCCATACATACATATGTATGTCGTACCAAACCTACATATATAAAATGCATATTTAGGTAGTAATACAAATTTTATTGAATTATACATACATTTGCAAAGATTTATGGAATTCATCATAAAATAGCTCAATTTTAAAATACTTATATATATATACACACTTATGTGCTTTCATAACAAATATATATATGTATGTATACCGATCTATAAATTATACATATGCAGCATCGTTTGCGCATAGTAAAAAAGGGAATCTGTAAGCGTACATTCCTTAACATTGGAATAATTATTGTTCTCATTTAACACTGAAAATGCTCAATTCTGCTATTTTCGACGCTCCTGTTAAATATTGGTGAATCCGCTTATAGAAAATAGTACCCCTGATTTTGAGGTGAAATCCACTAATAGAAAAGAGTACCCCTCCAAAAAATGAAATATCGTAAAACGGTGCTGCCCGTGAACCTTCTCTATATCAGACGTTCTCTGTTAGATGCGCATACATTGAGCATAGGGCGCATCTCTATTTTTTGTGATGCTCAAATTTGTGATAATGGCCAAAGAGGAAGTGTAAGTAAAAATATTTGTTTATTTTTATTTAATAAATAAATTAAAATTTCTTTCATACCTGTATTTGTTATTGCAGTGATAAGAAGTGGGCACATGCGTGGAAAACCTTGCTTATTGACGTAAGGCTATCCCATGAGGAAGATTTTCGATCGAAACGAAAAAAGCGTTCGGTTCTTTGGGAACAAGTGCTCCGGGGATGAAAGCAGTAGCACCAGAACTTCCGTTTTCGCGCGATGATGTGACTAGGAAGTTCTTAAACTTCATGGTCACATATAAGCGGATAAAGAAACGAAACAACAAATCGGGCGAAGTGGCAACGACTTGGGAATTCTTTGAGCTGTTTGACAACGTGTACGGGAGTAGAGTGGATATCACCGTACCGGAGGAAATTCTGGATTCCTCTCTACAATACTCAAACGAATATAGTTCCGAGCATGGTACTAGTAGCGCCAGTGGTGCTAGTGAGCCTCCTCCAAAACGGGCGCGGTGTGAAGTTTTGAATTTTTTGCGGACAGAAAGTATGCAAGATAAAGAAGTTATGAAGGCGTGTCTAGAATGTGGAAAAGAGCGTCTAAAAATAGAACGTGATAAAGTGGAGGAGATGAAGAAAAGCTTTGGACAGATTGAACCATATATAAAAATATATTTGTAGCACTGGGTAATCAAAGCCATAAATGTGCTCACAAGTGTACCTTAATATGAAGTAATAAATTGAATGTGTATGAAAGATGTTCCTGAATATGAAATACAATCCATAGTTAAGTTTGTTTACTATACAAAGTGTTGCTTCGATCTTTATTTAAGCAGAATATAATGTTGCTAGCCTGTTTCTTTTGTCCTTAGCTTCAGGAGATGTTTGCTCTGTATTGGTTGACGAATTAACAAAATATTGAGTGTCAATATCAACATTTTCGGGAGATTTTCCATCATTGATAATTAAATTATGGAGCACTAAACACGCCATTATTATTTGTTTAGCAATTTTTAAGTTTTGAACATCAACATAATTCAAAATGCGAAACTTCTTTTTTAATATTCCGAAAGCTTGCTCTATACATAATCTAGTCGAACATAAAACAATTGGGGTACTCACAACGTGTCATAAAGTTATAAGTTATAAAATTGTTGTCGTAAATCACTTATCAATCAGCTGATTGAAAAAACATAAATTACAATATTTGCAAAAATAAGTATTTCGCAGTCAAAATGCCAAGGAGAGGTGAAAATTTTAAAATAATGGATGCGCTGTGCAAGAATCAGGCATTAAACCTGATAATACTTGACTCAAGTGAGTTTTACCATTATAAGCAAGTCTCACTTTGATATTTATTTACGTAAAAATTAATTTCCAGGCGACGACGAAGATGCGGACGAAATGTTTGAAAATTTTTCATTGAGTTTACTTTGTTTATTAAACACTCCTAGAAGTGTTCATCTCGGAGTGCCAAAGTCATCCCAATGGCGACATAATGTGCTTAGGCACTTTGATGACAGCCGCTTCAACGAAATAATTCGTGTTGGCCCGGACGAATTTTGCCGCATACTATATTATATAAAGGACGATAGTGTATTTAACACAAATTCTAGTGGAGCGCAACTTCCTTTAGATTTACAATTAAAAATAGTGCTATTTAGGTTGGGATCTTCCGGAGATGGATTAT
Organism: Bactrocera dorsalis; assembly: GCF_023373825.1. Taxonomy (NCBI): domain Eukaryota; kingdom Metazoa; phylum Arthropoda; class Insecta; order Diptera; family Tephritidae; genus Bactrocera; species Bactrocera dorsalis. The sequence goes on along the minus strand of NC_064303.1, from coordinate 35,165,153 downwards.
CCATACGAAAGATTGCTTCATTGTTTGGGTGATGGGGGCACTATTCAAATTATAACTAAGCGCGTATTTAAAGCAATATTGAAATTAAAAGAGAAGTTTCTGTTTTGGCCAAATGAAAATGAACGGTTGGAAATTGTTACTGCAACGCGGAAAGAGATGCCAGGTTGTATAGGATATATTAATGGATCCGAATTAAAGTTGGTTGAAGCGTCAGCCAAAAAACATGAACTTTTTTATTCACGAAAACGCCAATATGCTATTAAAATGCAAGCTGTTTGTGATTATAGGCTACGAATAAGACAAGTCACAATAGGATACCCTGGAAGTGTTCATGATGCCAAAATCTTCTTGAATAGCCCTCTTGCAAAACATCCTCAACGATTTTTATCTGACTCTCCGTGGATTGCTGGAGATAGCGCCTATCCACTCTAGGAATTTTTATTGACACCGTTCAGGCAAAATAGTACGGACTACACTACGGAAGAAAGAGAAAGTTTCAATAAGTACTTTTCAAAATATTGTGTGCGAATTGAGAATTGTTTTGGCATTTTAAAAGAAAATTCGGTAGCTTGAAGGAATTGAAGTTTAGAATGATAAATGAGCAAAATAAAAAAGAATGCAATGAGTGGATCATGGTATGCTGCATTCTTCATAACATACTAATCAATTTCCAAACTGAAAGCGAAGAAAGCGTTGAAATTAACCCACCTCAATATAGCTTACCACCAGGAAGTAACACAAGATCTAGCCTTCTTAACTTCATACAAAATCATAGATTAACTTAAAATACATCATTATTTAAAAGTATATTTACTATTCATTAGTATTAGTATTCATATAAAAATGTGTGTTTTTTTTTAATTTAAAAATTAACATAAAAAGTAATAATTAAAATAAACTTCAGGTACATCAATTCATTTCAGGTAATTTAAAATTCTCTTGAACCACTTCTTGCAATTCTTCCACTTATTTGTATTTGTTTTTCAATTCTTCCATTGCCAATCTTTCTTTCATTTGTATTTCCATTATTTTTATTTTTTCATTACTTTCCAATTCTTTTAGTTTCATCTCCATTTCTTTGTCTTTTAGTAATAATTCTTGCTTTTCCCTTAACTCTACTTATTTTTCTTTAATTCTCAATTCTCTTTCTCTTAATTCCAACTCTTTCTCCTTAAAACTCATTTCTTGCTCCATTTTCTGCTTTTTCAGCTGTATCATTTCAGACTGAAATTGCAGAATATCTGATGCCGCAGTTCTGGAATATATTCCTTTAGTCTATTATTACACGAGGCGACAAAAGTTGCTAATTCTCGGGCGATTCTCTTTTGCTGTCGCCCATTACCTTCACACGAGCAACTTGTATTGCGCAACTCTGTTCGAGTTTTTTTCTCATTCTCTTTCACTTTACTTTAACCCATTGTCTACTTTTTACTTTAACCCATTGTCGTTTCTTTTTCCTTATGGGTATTTGGGCCACTCTATCACATATATTAATCAGTTCTGACAAGTAAGAAATACATTTTATTTATAATTCAAAATGAAAACAAAGATTATATGACAGAATTTCACATACATATGTCACCCTTTTCACTATCGTCTGAATCAATTTGTATGGCTTTCTCCATACATTTCACAATATCTTTAATTAATTCGATTTTTTCGTCATACTCCATTTTCTAAAATATTTAAATTATATATTATGTATATTTGTATACATATTTGCAAATTACTTGCCAAAAGATGAAATTAAATTTTTTAAATATATTCAAAATATTAATTTCAAAAAATATACTCAAATGCAACTATGTACTACGAAAGAAAGAACACGAATGCCGAAAAACGTCGCAGCGAACTGCTACGAATAAGAACACAAAGCGAGTTGCTGAACACTGGAAACTCGGCGCGATTCTCCTCTCCTCGTCGCCCCCTCGCCTATAAACCAAGAGTTGCCGAGACAAAAGTTGCTGCGTGTAATAAGCGAGTTACGAATTGTCTTATCTATTCCTTCGCTTTCGCCTTCGCATACATCCGCAGAAGACGCTGACTCGTTGAGGTCTACTTCCGAATAGTTTTCGTTGTTTTCCAAACTTTCGTTTTTTACTGCTGACTCAACCACTCTACTGCCGAAAATTTCTTCCATTTCATAAAAAAAACGTACACATTTTAAGTAAAGTGGCTGAAATAAAAATGTCTAGTTATTCTAAGTACCACTAGAAGAATGAATAACATTTAAATTCTCAAGTTCTGATGCGATTTATTAGTCGTTCCGCTTCATTTTATGGTTTGAACCATTATGCTTTGTTATATGTTGTACGCATATAACGAACCTTCGAGCGTGTCAGCTTCCAGTCCACCGCAATGTTGCTCTCGTTTGAAAATCGTCTATAATACAATTGAGACGTTGGCTTCTATAATTAAAATTATAATAGATTACTTCTAAGTTGTATTTTAATTAATATATTTATCTCAAAATCCCTGTTTTGTGTCAAAAATTCAATCGTTTTCGGAATAATGGAGCAATATAATGTTATACAGATAATATAAAAATGCATAATAAATACAATTTAACTAATTAAATGCGCTTTTAGACAAAAGCAAAGCGGGTGCGTTCCAACCCAACCAGAAAGTGGCTATTTGAAGAAGAAAAGGCGTTCCTCGACAAAAGAAATTTGAAAGAAATTAAATTCAAACACAAATGTAACCACAACACAAAATCAAACTTATGTAAACAAAACTCAGCTGATCAGTTATGACGAACCGAATACATAGCGTTCAGAATCGTATTTGCGTAAACTTATTTTAGTATGCAATCCAACAACAAATTTTTTACACTAGCATAAAAACTTATGACTTTATGATTTTACGATGCTTTAAGACACGTTGTGAGTACCCCAAATGTTAAAAAGTATTTGTTCTGGCAACAAATGACCATTGTCTCTGAATGGGACCATCAGAAATGTTTCCAGAGGGTAAGCGACATCGCACAAAAGGTGACATTCTGGGGGAAAAGGAATACGCTTCTCCAATATCGCTTTCCTAAGTGGACTATTCCGCCAAATAGAGGCATCATGGCAACGGCCGGGGTAACCTACAAAAGCATCTATGAATCTGAATTCGATTTCTGCAACAGCCTATAAATATACAAATGAGTAAGTTTGTGTCAACTGCTATTAGTTATCTTACCTGAACCACAATTGAGCACGTACCCTTTCTGTTGTAATAGCTAATACCGTGCATAAAAGGTTGTGGGATTCGAATATGTGTTCCGTCAACACAACCCAATACAAAAGGAAACATACGCGCTCGGCTTGTCTCGAATAGCTCCATCGTTCTTTTTTGGCTAAGTTCTGTTGACGGAAATTTGATTAGCTGCGTTTTCAGCTGAGAAATCAGTTCTGTGGTTTTAACGAATGCCCTGTTAGTAGTACCACGGCCAAAGTTAAAGCGATCGCTAACTTCGCGAAAGCTGCTTTGGTTAGCAAGCTTCCATACTGTCAAATAGAGGGCATTTTCTAAAGATATACCGTCTGGGCCAGGTCGATTACGAATATTCCACGAGGGCTTTAATAAATTGCACAGTTTCTAGAAAATTTAAATGTATTTAGTGTAAAAATAACTCATAATATTCAAACTTATCCTCAATCTTACATTAAATGTTGCAGTTTCCATCCGAAAATGTGAAAAAATATGTCGGAAGGCATTTCTTTTACAACCTCCAGAAATCTTTTACATTTTGGTACATTTCTAACAAATTTTCCTTTGAACAATCCAAGCAATGCCGCTTTTTGCTTTTTTCTCTTGTTTTTCAAATGATTTTTAATGATTATCGAGGAGATGCTGCGGCCACTTTCACATAAATCTAAAAAATTGTTAATAAATAAATTTATATTCACATTTGCCGCCATAGCTGTTGGTTGTTTTGAAAACAATTGTCACAAAATGTCAAAGTTGATACAAAGTAAATTGAAACAAAGCAGTAGGGTTGCATTGTTGATATTGTATAAATTCGGTATCGGTATCGCAACAATGCAAAGCAACATGCAACTTGGAACTCAGCCATTATATTAAATTATCTTTTTGAAGTTATACTTCTTATACGACGCCGGAAAAGGTTGCGATAGATTCTGGTTGCGCAACCTTCCATATAAAAGTAACGCAAAGTTGCGCAACCTCGCTCCATCCATATGAATGTAACGCAACCTTGTCTGCGAAGATGTGCGAGCAGCAAGCGAAGCGGTGACAATCGGCGAACGTTTGTTCGTTTCTTTCGGCACAGCTCGGCCGACACAACAACACAACACAATGTTCTAGTTGATTGGCTGCGTTAGCCGTTGAGTTCACAGTGAATAGTGATAGTGATTCAAATGAAATAATATATTAAGTGACAGTGATAATTTCTGCGAATTTTCGACTATTTTGTGTGATTTCTAGTTAAATGGCTGCGTTAGCCGTTGACTTCACAGTGAATAGTGATAGTGATTCAAATGAAATAATATATTAAGTGACAGTGATAATTTCTGCGAATTTTCAACTATTTTGTGTGATTTTTGGTTGATTGGCTGTGTTAGCCGTTGACTTCACAGTGAATAGTGATAGTGATTCAAATGAACAATATAATAGGTGACAGTGATAATTTCTGCGAATTTTCGACTATTTTGTGTGATTTCTAGTTAAATGGCTGCGTTAGCCGTTGACTTCACAGTGAATAGTGATAGTGATTCAAATGAACAATATATTAAGTGACAGTGATAATTTCTGCGAATTTTCAACTATTTTGTGTGATTTTTGGTTGATTGGCTGGTCCTCCGATCAATGTTGATAAAATAAATGACAGTGATAATACGCATAACACAGCGGATTCCAGGTTATGTGGTGGTAAGTTTCTCTTGAATATTTCAATTGTCCGTAATATATGCACCTTGTGCATTAAACTTGTGCTTTTGAAACTAATATCAATTAGATTGGCAAAAATTTTAATGTTTTGATTTTAAATTGATTTTACAGCGGAAAAAGACGGTGTAGCCCGTGTTTCAAGAGGAGGGAAAACACCACAATATTATCGTGAATACCGAGCACGAAAGAAAGCAGAGCGGGAAAAGGAGAAATTTGAAATGATAGCTCGCAGTCAAACGAGGAAGAGGAAAACAGCTGCGGAATATCAGAGAGCGCGTAAAAAAGATTCAACGTCTGCTATTTCATCAATCTCTGCGGGAGCACCTATAATTACTGATGAATCAACGATTGTCAATTCACCGATAACTCCTGGGCCTTCAACGCGTGTTGATGGACTAATGACGGCTGGAACTCCGATCTATGTTGAGAAAATAATTGACGGTGATAATACGCATAACACAGCGGATTCCAGGTTATGTCATGGTAAGTTTCTCTTGAATATTTTAATTGTCCGTAATAGATGCACCTTGTGCATTAAACTTGTGCTTTTGAAACTAGTCAATTGGATTGGCAAAAATTTTAATGTTTTGATTTTAAATTGATTTTACAGCGGAAAAAGACGGTGTAGCCCGTGTTTCAAGAGGAGGGAAATCAGCACAATATTATCGTGAATACCGAGCACGAAAGAAAGCAGAGCTGGAAAAGGAGAAATTGGAAATGATAGCTGGCAGCCAACCGAGGAAGAGGAAAACAGCTGAGGAATATCAGAGAGCGCGTAAAAAGATTCAACGTCTGCTGTTTCATCAATCTCTGCGGGAGCATCTATAACTACTGATGAATCAACGATCGCCAATTCACCGATAACTGCTTGACATTCAACGCGGGCAGTGCAGCCCTTGTTTCAAGAGGAGGGAAAACAGTACAATAATATCGTGAATACCGAGCACGAAAGAAAGCAGAGCTGGAAAAGGAGAAATTGGAAATGATAGCTGGCAGCCAACCGAGGAAGAGGAAGACAGCTGAGGAATATCAGAGAGCGCGTAAAAAGATTCAACGTCTGCTGTTTCATCAATCTCTGCGGGAGCATCTATAACTACTGATGAATCAACGATCGCCAATTCACCGATAACTGCTTGACATTCAACGCGGGCAGTGCAGCCCTTGTTTCAAGAGGAGGGAAAACAGTACAATAATATCGTGAATACCGAGCACGAAAGAAAGCAGAGCTGGAAAAGGAGAAATTGGAAATGATAGCTGGCAGCCAACCGAGGAAGAGGAAGACAGCTGAGGAATATCAGAGAGCGCGTAAAAAGATTCAACGTCTGCTGTTTCATCAATCTCTGCGGGAGCATCTATAACTACTGATGAATCAACGATCGCCAATTCACCGATAACTGCTGGGCTTTCAACGCGTGTTGATGGATTACAAAAGATATATGGTTACGCTGCATATTCCCTTCCGCAACGAAGAGACAGAACTTCTTTCCAAATTAAAATTCCTTCATTTAGACTTTGCTTTATAAAATGTGCATAATAAAATTATAAAATGTGAATTTAAGTTTTCTTTCATAGAAAATGTTATGCATTTCTGAACACCGCTAAGAAGTATAACTTCTTCCGCGCGTAGGGATTCCACGCACCTTTTTTTATAAACCATTATACATATGTACATACATATGTCCGACAGCAGCAGTTGTTGTTCTGGATGTGACGTTGACTTGTGGAGCTTCATCAAAAAAGTGGTGAAGAGTTGAAGCGGTTTAAAGAAGATAAAGTGAATTTTTCGCGCCGATTCGTCACTATGGATGAGACTTGGGTCGTATCACCATTATCATTAATGAAAACAAGAGGCTTAAGAGGCTTACCTGGTTGTTCAGCTTCGAAAAAAGTTCGTGCCCAGAAATCGGTCAAGAAGGTTATGGCATCAGTTTTTTTGGGATGCGAGAGGAATTAATTCTGGTTGTTATTGCAACCTTTTGGACCAGTTGAAGGGAAAAATTCTTGAAAAAAAAGAACCGGTTTGCACAAGGAAAAAATCCTTTTTCATGGACCAACCAGAGTTATTTTCTTGAAGCGCGGCCGACTCTCACTCACTCAATTTACTTTTCACATCTTTGCGTCAAAATAAAACAATTTAGTATATTGTAATATTATATTAAATTAACTTTTTTATAAACCATTATACATACATACATATGTCCGACATGCTCATCAGCAGTTGTTGTTCTGGATGTGACGTTGACTTATGGAGCTTCATCAAAATAGTGGTGAAGAGTTGGGGAATTTTCTGTGTCAGCACAATATAATTTTGGCAGGAAAAAACTCCCAACACGAGACGCGCACATTAAGTCCCGACAACTTTTGGCTTTGCCAACGCAGCAAAAAGTTTCAAATGGCAAACAGAAAATACAAAGTCATACGCTGCTCATTTAAGCAAAGTTTACATAGGAATACGTTCTTTAACAACACGAAATTGTCCACTCGCGACATTTGTGACTTTATAACGACAAATCCACCCAGAAATAGATTTTTGTTGAGCGTGTTGAGTTTTGGAAATGCGACATTGGTAGACTGGAGTTCCTTTGTTAGGGAAGTGTTGATCGAATGGGTGCTCAACAACAGCTCTGAAAAATTAGGGAGAGGAAAATTAAATTGCAGAAATCGACCAGGCCAAAATGGAAAAGCGAAAATACAATCGAGGCAGAATGGTAGAAGGAACTGTTTTGAACGCGGTAGTAGAAAACTTTTTATAGTAGCTGTTGAAAGCCCTTCAAAAAATTGACTGTTTAAAATAATCAGACAAAAAATTTTACCCGAAACCACCATCATTTCCGATTGTTGGAAGGCATACTTTAAATAATGGTAATTTTCAACTTTAAACGCAAATTTCTCGAAAACTATAGTCTTCCTGAGGTTATGACTATAGACATACAGACATATTCTTGATCTCGAGAATCTCCTCTATCCGACCATACCCATTTTTTATATAGTCGCGCAGCTGCCTCAACGTCCTTTAGAACGTGTGTATTTTAATATTTGATAAATCTCGCTTGCAGTCTGTCGCGCTCTACGTGTTCAGAGCGTAACTGTCAATTTATTTCCATTGGCGTTAATTGAATATTTATTGAAATTATTTGATATTTTAAATAGCAGTTTCGATGAGGCTGTTGTACCCACTAAAAAAGTGTTTTTAGGTTCCCCTGAACAGTAAGAGTTTTTAAATGAGGCAGAATAAGTTTTAAAAACTATTCGGGTAGTAGACGATTTAGAAAACGACATAGAGTAACGCCCTATATGTTCTGTAGTTTGTTTAGGAAATCGTGGGGCTTACATTACGTAAACGTCGTAACAAAAGGAAACTGTGAGCTGCCTTTAGAACCTGATACTACAGTAATTTCGGAACATAGTAATAATGTTCTACTTAATGTTTGTAATGATTCACCATTGAATGACCTTTCTTGGCAGGATTTTCAAGGTTTACCACGGCCTGAGCACTCTCTCGTTAGATCAATCGCATTAGATAGTAGTTTAGAAATTAATTCTTTTAAAGAAAAAGTGTTTAGCTACTTTTGCGGCTATTTTTATTTAAAAATTTTCAAACTGCACACAGGTCGGGGATGTTCGAGCAAGCAAATAACTGCGGCAATATTGCAACCCTGATGTTTTTTTGCAGATGCTCAGCTGATACTTATGCATATATTTTGCAAATATTTTGCGCGGCATGCAAGTAAATTGAACAAGTGGAGTTAAAAAGTTTCTAAAATGAATTTTTTAATAAATTTAACAGTTGATAGCATGGTGGAGAGTGAGAGTGCTTTACTTTTGAAATACAAACAAAAAAGGAAAGAAAGTTTTGCGCGTAAAAAGAAATGGCTGTTGACTGAAATTTTAAAAAAGAGGACGATAGTGAAATCGCAAAATTTTTTCAAGACAATTCCATTTTATCCTCCGGACATATATTTGTCACATTTTCGGATGTCTCGTGAAACATTTGCGGTAAGTTTTCTGATTTAAATAATCTAAATAAACACATATATATGTATATACTTCGTAGGAATTAAAGAGCGCCTTGGAGCCTTTTTGGATAACGTCACGAGGGGAATATTCAATGGATCAGGCCTTGCATATTACCCTGTGGAAGCTTAGTAACAGCAGAGTCACTTATCGTGAATTATCAGATAAATTTGATGTTTCAAAAGGGACTGCCCACAAAATTTTTCTTAAAACGATCAATGCAATTTGTCAGTTGAAGCATGAAATATGTTGGCCATCAATTTCCCAACAGCAAACAATAATGGAGCGTTTCCAAGCGAGCCGGCCGAATGCATTTCCTTTCGTAGTCGGCTGTTTGGATGGGACACATTTTAAAATAAACACACCGAAGAAGGATGCAATTAGCTACTATGACCGAAAGGGGAACTATTCCATTATTATGCAGGTATGTACATATGGTGATGGTTAAGCTAGAACTATTTTAAAAACATAAAACATTTGCAATGTTTAGGGCATATGCGACAGCACATTTCGTTTCTTGGATGTTTTTATCGGCTACCCAGGGAGCTGCCATGACGCCAACGTATGGAAAAATAGTCCGATATACAAAGGAATTACGTGTGGAGAGATACAACTTGCAAAAGATGCTATAATTTTAGCTGACTCAGCTTATCCTCTTTCAAGATATTTGATCGCGCCTTATAGAGATAATGGACATCTGTTGAGAGAGGAGAAACAATTTAATTATTATTTAAGTTCAACTCGGGTATTCATAGAACAAGCTTTTGGGATTTTGAGGGGAAAATTCAAAATTTTAAATCATATTGATATTCAAAATATGGAAGAGGTATCAAAAGTAGTATTAGCTTGTGTAATTTTGCATAATTTAATAATGCGGAACAATTTTAATGATTCTGAAATCAATTATCCATTGGAAAATTTCGAAATATTTAATGAAAACGATGCTGAAATGCATGAAAACATAAATGATACTAACGAAGGTATTATCAAAAGAAATAATTTAAAAATGTTGTTTGTTTCTTAAATTTTTTATTTTTTAAATAAAAATGTTAGTAAATAAATATATGTACATGTGATATTTTATTTCATTTCAACTACTTCAAGTACAGGTCACAACAGTAATAAAAAATTATAATTAGAGATCAGGTTTACATTAAATTGTTTTTTTTTTTTTAATTTTCGGTTAACTTTTCTAAAGTTTCCCGCAGCTTCATCATTACGTTTATTTTTTCTTTTTCAAAATTCAATTTTTCTTTTTCAAATTGTAGCACTTCTTCATGACGTGCTTGTTCTTTTAGAGCCTCATTCCTTAAAAATTCCAATGCTTCATTGGCGGCAGTTTTTGGACGCTTTCGTCGTTCGTTTACGAGTTGACCCTCGTAAGAGTCGTCAGTCTTTTCATCCCCACTCCATTCACATACTTCGGCGCTATCCACTATGGAGCCTTGAAGGTTTTTGGCTGGCGGTTGTATGGAATGCCGCCTACCGTACACCTCGTCGAACTCTTCAAAGAACTCCCAGCTTGTTGCCTCTCTCCCAGTCTGCCCATTTCGTTTCTTTATGCGTTTGTATGTCGCAAATAAATTTAAAAACTTTCTCTGCATAAGGTCCTTTGATTGCGGAACATCCTTATTGACCAAGCTCATTTTGTTGACCACTTTTGCCCATAATACCGACTTTTTGCGTTTCCCCGCAGAAAATTCGTGCTCCATTTCGAGCCGGCATCTCACGAGGAGCTTGGTAAAATTGTGACATAGCTTCGGGCTGGAAATGATGTTTAAAATAAAAAATAATATAATATTATTCATTAGTACACATAATTAATAAAAATAATTAGTTATAAACAAAAATAAAGAGTGATTTCGCTTACCTCATTTCCTCCATCACGAATTTTGTTGATGCCGATTTTGTCACTTTTGCGCGCAAGAAATGTCAATATTTGAGTTGTTCGAACGCTTGACATTTGCAAAAGTTGCCATATTTTTGCGTCGAATATGATGCTTTGCAATATTGCCGCAGTGATTGAGACTCGAACATCCCCTTTCTCTGCCTTTACCATATTTAGGAGATGAAATTCTTTCGGACGAATTCATCTTCATGCATCAAAATCAAATAGACAAATGCAAATTAGTCAAGCCGCCTGAGGATTTTATTGCATTTGTAAAAATTTTGGAAACAAGATTTTTAGAAGAATTCGACAGTAATTGTCATAAAATAGGATTAGGAGATATTTTTTTTAATAAAATGAAAGATGTTAGGCCCTTTTTGTGTTGTGATAATTGTGACCCAAAAATAGTTTTAGCCCTTTTTATTAGAATTAGAATACATATATTTTTTATCACACCACCGCTGAGGTATACAAAAGGCGCGTTACCGAAGTTAGTTTTGGGTGCTCGGTTCCCCTATAGGCCTATATCACCCGTAACAATATTTGTCTAAATTCAAAAATAATATAAAAATTAACAAAAACATCATTCAAAACAAAAAAATAAACAAAATAAAATGAGTACGCATTATTTACATATATACAAACTAACCTACACCCAGTTTTCAGGGGTAATTATTACATAATTTAAAACTAAAAGCGCTGGGCAGCAAATAAGAGTTTTAAAAATATATAAAAATTATATATGTTAATATATGAGAAAAAATTCCGTAGAGCTTTGAAGATATTTTACCACCTACTGTACCTACAAGTGCGAAACGCATAATAACGGGTGATTTTTTTGAGGTTAGGATTTTCATGCATTAGTATTTGACAGATCACGTGGGATTTCAGACATAGTGTCAAAGAGAAAGATGCTCAGTATGCTTTGACATTTCATCATGAATAGACTTACTAACGAGCAACGCTTGCAAATCATTGAATTTTATTACCAAAATCAGTGTTCGGTTCGAAATGTGTTTCGCGACAAATTTTGTTCAGCGATGAGGCTCATTTCTGGTTGAATGGCTACGTAAATAAGCAAAATTGCCGCATTTGGGGTGAAGAGCAACCAGAAGCCGTTCAAGAACTGCCCATGCATCCCGAAAAATGCACTGTTTGGTGTGGTTTGTACGCTGGTGGAATCATTGGACCGTATTTTTTCAAAGATGCTGTTGGACGCAACGTTACGGTGAATGGCGATCGCTATCGTTCGATGCTAACAAACTTTTTGTTGCCAAAAATGGAAGAACTGAACTTGGTTGACATGTGGTTTCAATAAGATGGCGCTACATGCCACACAGCTCGCGATTCTATGGCCATTTTGAGGGAAAACTTCGGACAACAATTCATCTCAAGAAATGGACCCGTAAGTTGGCCACCAAGATCATGCGATTTAACGCCTTTAGACTATTTTTTGTGGGGCTACGTCAAGTCTAAAGTCTACAGAAATAAGCCAGCAACTATTCCAGCTTTGGAAGACAACATTTCCGAAGAAATTCGGGCTATTCCGGCCGAAATGCTCGAAAAAGTTGCCCAAAATTGGACTTTCCGAATGGACCACCTAAGACGCAGCCGCGGTCAACATTTAAATGAAATTATCTTCAAAAAGTAAATGTCATGAACCAATCTAACGTTTCAAATAAAGAACCGATGAGATTTTGCAAATTTTATGCGTTTTTTTTTTTAAAAAGTTATCAAGCTCTTAAAAAATCACCCTTTATTTTTGACTTAAAATTAGTGGTACTAAAGCTGCTATTATAAAATTTAATTAAAAAGAATAATTATAGTAATATTTACATCTACTACGCTACTCCAAACAACATATTAAATATTACAATACTATGTATTTACTAAATTACATTACATTTCGCAAGTATGATATATTTTTTATCATGCAATAAATTGCATCTAAAACAATATCAAAACAGGCACAATTTATGAAAAAATATTTCTAAATTTCACTAAATAACTATATTTTTCTACTAATTAAAATTATTTACGAACCTGGATCCATCCTTCTCCTTGTTGGGGAAATTGAAAAACCGTCGCGCTCCTACGCATCCAGCCACACACTTATTTTTAGTTCTCGGCAGTTTCCTATAATACGTTAGGAAAACATGTATTTACGATGGCTTTAATAATACACTTACCAACTTTATTTTTAGAAAAAACCCTTATACACTGTATTTTTAACCTTTATGTGCTCGGTAGTCTACATTTGTAGCATTTTTGCAGAAAAAGTTGAATAAAAAAAAATTCTTCATTACAGCATGGTCCGAAATTTTCAGTAGCTTCCTAAAAATCAATTCTAAGCAGTTTTGGCCACTAACACGTAAAAAAAATAGTTTACAGCACCCCCCCCAACCCCACTTTTCAAAATGACCATCTCCTGGCGGTTAGTCTACAAATGTAGACACTATACAAAATGTATGAAAATTCACATCACTCTTCCACGCAACTTTAATTTTTTGAATGCGATTTTTGAGTAAGTAGGCTGTGCTTGCCTTACTGACTTTTCAGCGAATTTCGCAATAGCAATAATTATTTTTGCAGTGATTTATATTTAATGTTCATATTGTGGTGATCAGTTTTGCATTTCTGAAGCATTTCTTGGTGAATAATAATTTTAAAAATTTGGAAGAATAACAATAATTATGTCTGGACATGCCTCAAACCGTCCGAAACGAGTCGTTAAACGGTAAGTGTATCTTTTTCCATGATATCGATTGTATAAGAGAAATTTGTAAACACAGGCTAGGGTACGAAGAGCTTCGAAACCATATTGAGAATCTATTGAGTGAGGTTGATGAAGAACCAGAAGAGAGCCTAGATTTTGATGATTCTACTGATGATTACGTACCACCTGGTAAAAATCCCGAAGAATCTGATGCTGAAAACGAAATGATACTTGAAGAAGATATTCGATCCGATGAGCAGACAGAAGGCGTATTGTTTGAAGCAGATTATGAGGAAGAGATGGATTTCGAGGAGGAGAAGGCAGATGAACAGCGTCTTAGTTCGCTGGTTTCAAAAGACAACACTACCTGGCTTTCCAATCTGCCTAATCAAGCAATTCGATTGAGTTCACATAATGTGTTTCGTGGCACTGCTGTTGGCCCATCTCGTGCGACCAAAGGACTCATCGAGTCAAGTGTATTTGATTTGATTTTCACCCCATCGATGTTCGAACAAGTTCTAGTTGATACTAACTCGAAAGCCGAAAAAACATTTCAAAAGTGGAATGAACAAAACCTCAACGGAAAGAAGAGAATGTGGAATAAAGTGACAAGTGTTGAATTGAGAGCATTCATTGGGCTCTTATTTTTGGCAGGTGTTAATAAGTCTAACGATGAAGACATTGATGTATTGTGGAGTACAGAAGCAGTTTGTTACTACCGTGCTGTAATGCCGAAATCTCGGTTCAAGGAAATTTTGCGATTCATTCGGTTTGATAATGAGCGTACTAGAGCTGCTCGACTAGCAAACGATAAAGCTGCTCCAATTTCTGCATTATGGGCTCTAATGAACAACAATCTTCGCCGCTACTATCAACCATCAGGAGAGATAACAGTTGACGAACAACTATTTGCATATCGCGGGAGAACTAGATTCACGCAGTACATACCATCAAAGCCTGCAAAGTATGGCATAAAAGTCTGGTTCGCATGCGATGCAAAGTCTTTCTATCCTCTTAACTGCGAGATTTACACAGGAAAGGAATCGAAATCTAGTCGTGCATCTAATGTAGGCGAGAATGTCGTGCAAAGACTGGTTTATCCTTGGCAAAACACCGGAAGAACCATAATCTGTGATAACTTTTTTACTACATTGAATCTGGCTAGGCAACTGATGTCGAAAGGGCTCTCTCTTCTTGGTACTGTTCGTCAAAACAAAACATTTGTGCCAAATGAAATGAAAGCAGACCGCAAACGAGCAGAACAGTCAACAATTTTTGGCTTTCTCGAATCAAAATTTGCGTTGGTATCTTACGTACCAAAAAGGGGAAAAGCTGTTATACTACTTTCCAGTACGTCCTTGACAAATGCTATTGTACCTGAGAAGAAAAACAAGCCACAGTATATCCTTGACTACAACGCTACCAAAGGAGGCGTCGATGCAATGGACAAAATGCTTTCTGCATATTCCACTAAACGGAAAACTTTGCGTTGGCCTTTAGCAATGTTTTTTAACATGCTAGATATAAGCGCTCTAGCCGGATTCATTATATATTCGGAAAATAACGACCATATTCAACAAACAGACAAACGACGAAAGTTCCTGCGATGCCTTGCAAAACAGCTTTTCATGCCAGCAATTGAAAAGCGCTCTGAAAATCCAAGGGTACTAGGCCATGCTCCAACACGCCTGGCTATTGAAATGGCTCTCGGTAGTTCTCCTGTTTCCGGCACTATTTCGAACCACTTGCCTGATATTTCTAACGACTTTCAATCTATGCATCCTGTTCGTTGTCAAAATTGTGAAGCTGGAAAGCGTAAAACCACTCGCAAGATTTGCAGTTGGTGTAAAAAACATGTATGTGACACACATGCTACAACATATACTTTGGGTAAATGTTGCACCATGAATGATACTTAAACATTTTCAACTTAACTATGTACCTAAAAATCATATATTACACAATAAATATGCACTCAAGTATAAAACTCTTCGTGTCAGTGTTTTTGTTCATATATTGATATAGTTTTCCATACAAATACATTGTTGCTACAAATGTAGACTTCCGACCGCCAACGTAAGTTTACAATCCCGAGCACATAAAGGTTAATAAAACACTATATTTTCACAACACAATTACTTATGTACTCCACAATGAAAAATAACGAACTGATTTTGTCAGTTATTTTTAACGGGATTTTGTCTGGCAGTTCATTGTTTTGCTTGTCACCTGATTCGTAGCCCATGAACTTTCAGTATTGCCATACCAAACCGTGAGATCATGGGCTCTCTCAGAAAGCGAAGAGAGGAGTTTCGGATCAATTTATCCATGGCGATTGCTGTCACACTCAGAATTTCCTTACCTAAAGACACGACGACTATGTCAGGACAGCTTAGAACATTTTTTTTGGTCAGATTAGATGTAGGGGAGGTACTTGGGTTACACCTTTCATGTTCTCTAGTTTATTTAGGAAGTCGTGGGGTTTACGTTACGTAAATATCGTAACAAAAGGTAACTGTGAGCTGCCCTTAGAATCCGAAGCCACAGTTATTTCAGAACATAGCCATAATGTTCTTCTTAATGTGTGCAATGATTCCGTTTTAAGTGACCTTTCTTGGCAGGATATCCAGCGTTTACGACGGCCCGAACAATCCATTGTTAGATCCATTACTCTAGATAGTAGTATAGTAATTAACTTTTTAAAGGAAAATGCTTTTAATTATTTTAGCGGCTACTTTTATTTGAAAATTTTTTAAATGCACACATGCCTCCTGCCATTACCTTATTTAGGAGATGAAATTCCTTCTTATGAACTCATCTTCATACATACACCAAAACCAGATCGATAAATGCAACTTAGTGAAGCTACCTGAAGAATTGGTTGCATTTATTAATAATTTAGAAATAAAATTTGTTGAGGAATTTGACAGAAATTGTCATAAAATAGGCGTAGGAGAAATTCTTTTTACTAAATTAAAAGATATTAGGCCCTTCTTGTGTTGTGAAGACTGTGGCCCAAAGGTAGTTATTGCTCTATAAAAACAATTTTTAAATAAAGATTTGTCCCTACCCAATTTTAAGAAAAACTTTTGTGTGTTTCACATTTGTAGTTTTTATCTTCCTTTTTAGTGGTTGCAATGTGGGAGGATGGAGTCATGTGTAGAAGTTCACGCAAGTGAGGAAAGTTCTCTGATCGCCATTCACTTGGGAGTGGCCAGAAACGATTCTTTCACATATGACTCAAGCAGCTCACGACTTTCGGTCTTTGACCAAGTATCATGTGGGTAGCCTAAGAACATCCGTTTGAAGGCGAGCTAAAGTGAGAAGCGAAATATCCCCTACTTAGGGTTGTTCGCTGGGTTTGGGACCCGCCACGTAAAAAAACACCCCCAATGAAAATCAACTATAAGCCTCGGATGAGAGACCCCCCTTTTGATGACGACCATGGCAAACGAAATAAGGACTACGAACTAAGGGCATGCACCTGGAATGTCCGGTCCCTTAATTGGGAAGGTGCCGCTGCCCAGCTGGTTGATGTCCTCGTGAAAATAAAGGCTGACATCACCGCCGTCCAAGAAATGCGATGGACGGGACAAAGACAGAGACGAGTAGGTCCTTGTGACATCTACTACAGTGGCCATATAAAGGAGCGCAAGTTTGGTGTTGGATTCGTGGTGGGAGAGAGACTCCGTCGCCGAGTACTATCATTCACTCCGGAGAATGAACGTCTAGCCACAATCCGCATCAAAGCGAGGTTCTTCAACATATCGCTGATTTGTGCCCACGCCCCGACGGAAGAGAAGGACGATGTGACCAAAGATGCTTTTTATGAGTGCTTGGAGCGCACTTATGAGAGATGCCCCCGCCACGTGCTTGGCGACAAAATCGTGCTTGGCGACTTCAACGCCAGGGGGTGCAAAGAAGGTATCTTTGGCACTACGGTCGGTAAAATCAGCCTCCACGAGGAAACATCCCCAAATGGGTTGAGGCTGATCGACTTCGCCGGGGCCCGAAATATGGTTATCTGTAGTACTAGATTTCAGCATAAGAAGATACATCAAGCTACTTGGCTGTCTCCGGATCGAAAAACCTCCAACCAGATCGATCATGTTGTGATAGACGGAAGACACGTCTCCAGTGTTTTAGATGTGCGTGTGCTCCGAGGTCCTAACATCGACTCGGACCACTATATTGTTGCAGCCAAAATTCGCACCCGCCTCTGTGCAGCAAAAAACGCACGCCAACAAACACAAGGAAGGTTCGACGTCGAGAAGCTGCAATCACAACAGACAGCCGAACGATTTTCTACTCGGCTTGCACTCCTGCTCTCTGAGAGCACTCATCAACAACTCGGTATAAGGGAACTGTGGAACGGCATTTCAAACTCCTTACGTACAGCTGCAACCGAAACCATTGGTTTTCGGAAAGTGCAAAAAAACAGCTGGTACGACGAGGAGTGCCGTATCGCAGCGGAGAGAAAACAGGCTGCCTACCTCGCAATGTTACGATCGACCACAACACGTGCGGGATGGGATAGATACCGAGAGTTGAAGAGGGAAGCGAGACGTATTTGCAGACAGAAGAAGAAAGACGCCGAAATGCGTGAGTACGAACAGCTCAATAAGCTGGCCGACAGGGGTAATGCTCGAAAATTCTACGAAAAGATGCGGCGACTTACAGAAGGTTTCAAGACTGGCGCATACTCTTGTAGAACCCCCCAAGGTGATCTAGCCACCGATACCCAGAGCATACTTAAATTATGGAGGGAACACTTCTCCAGCCTGCTGAATGGCAGTGTACGCACAACACCAGGAGAAGGCGAAACCGATACCCCAATCGATGACGATGGAGCAGGCGTTCCATTGCCCGACCATGAAGAAGTTCGAATAGCAATTGCCCGACTGAAAAACAACAAAGCGGCAAGGGCCGATGGATTGCCGGCCGAGCTATTCAAATACGGCGGCGAAGAGCTGATAAGGTGCATGCATCAGCTTCTTTGCAAAATATGGTCGGACGAAAGTATGCCCAACGATTGGAATTTAAGTGTGCTATGCCCAATCCATAAAAAAGGAGACCCCACAATCTGCCCCAACTACCGTGGGATTAGTCTCCTCAACATCGCATATAAGGTTCTGTCGAGCGTATTGTGTGAAAGAAAAGCCCACCGTCAACATGCTGATTGGACCTTATCAGTGTGGCTTCAGACCTGGTAAATCAACAACCGACCAGATATTCACCATGCGCCAAATCTTGGAAAAGACCCGTGAAAGGAGAATCGACAGTCACCACCTATTCGTCGATTTCAAAGCTGCTTTCGATAGCACGAAAAGGAGCTGCCTTTATGCCGCGATGTCTGAATTTGGTATCTCCGCAAAATTAATACGGCTGTGTAAACTGACGTTGAGCAACACGAAAAGCTCCATCAGGATCGGGAAGGACCTCTCCGAGCCGTTTGATACCAAACGAGGTTTCAGACAAGGCGACTCCCTATCGTGCGACTTCTTCAATCTGCTGCTGGAGAAAATTATTCGAGCTGCAGAACTTAATCGAGCAGGTACAATCTTTTATAAGAGTGTACAGCTGCTGGCGTATGCCGATGATATTGATATCATCGGTCTCAACACCCGCGCCGTTAGTTCTGCATTCTCCAGATTGAACAAGGAAGCAACCCAAATGGGTCTGGCAGTGAACGAGGGCAACACGAAATATCTCCTGTTATCAAACAAACAGTCGTCGCACTCGCGACTTGGCTCCCACGTCACTGTTGACAGTCATGACTTTGAAGTTGTAGATAATTTCGTCTAATTAGGAACCAGTATTAACACCACCAACAATGTCAGCCTGGAAATCCAACGCAGGATTACTCTTGCCAACAGGTGCTACTTCGGACTGAGTAGGCAATTGAAAAGTAAAGTCCTCTCTCGACGAACAAAAGCCAAACTCTATAAGTCGCTCATAATTCCCGTCTTGCTATATGGTGCAGAGGCTTGGACGATGACAACAACCGATGAGTCGACGTTGCGAGTTTTCGAGAGAAAAGTTCTGCGAAAGATTTATGGTCCTTTGCGCGTTGGCCACGGCGAATATCGCATTCGATGGAACGATGAGCTGTACGAGATATACGACGACATTGACATAGTTCAGCGAATTAAAAGACAGCGGCTACGCTGGCTAGGTCATGTTGTCCGGATGGATGAAAACACTCCGGCTCTGAAAGTATTCGACGCAGTACCCGCCGCGGGAAGCAGAGGAATAGGAAAACCTCCACTCCGTTGGAAGGACCAAGTGGAGAAGGACTTGGCTTCGCTTGGAATATCCAATTGGCGCCACGTAGCGAAGAGAAGAAACGACTGGCACGCTGTTGTTGACTCGGTTATAATCGCGTAAGCGGTGTCTACGCCAGTAAAGAAGAAGAATGTGCTAAAAATTTAATACTAAAATAAGATTTTTTAAGCAGATTCGCATTAAGAGGCTCTAAAGTTAGAACGACAAATATTAGGAAGTTTTTAATTACAAATTAGAATTTGGGGCTTAAATATTGGCGTTTGTATATACGTTTATTTATATGGTTTTAAGTATTATATTATAATAATATTCTGTGATATTGATTTTGTTAATTTTTTTATACTACAGTGAAACTTCAATAAGTCGTAACCTCGATAAGCGAAAAACCTTGATATTTCATAGTATTTCTTCGGTCCCTAGAAAAATTCGCGAAAAATGCATGTATTTCGGTCTCTTTGATAACTCATATATTTCTTGAGACAAAAATTGAAAAATGTGTATCAAAAGCCTCTACAACACGTATTTTTTCCTCAAAAGGCTCTACAACAATTAAAAAAAAAAAGAAATTATTCTTGCCGTAAAAAACTTGACTTGAAAAAAACACTTGAAAACTTGATAACTTGAAAAACTCCATAACTCGTATTTAAATTGTGGTCCCTTGCAAATACGAGTTATCGAAGTTTCACTGTATATGAATTGTTAGCCTTTTGTTTTTTTTTTAATTTTTTTATGTAAATAAGTTTTCAATAGGTGATATAGGCCAACTAGGTAACCGAGCACCCTAAAATAACTTCGGTAACGCGCCCTTTTGCATATCTCATAAGTGGTGTGGAAAATGCGAATTGGGTGTTTTATTTAACGAAAATCGTAACCGAGCTGTATAACGATAATTACGTAAGCGTACGTGTGACGTTCAGTGTTAATATTTTATGTCCGACTGGTTTATAGTTATTTTGTTAGCATCACCTCTATGTTTTGTATGTAAGTCTGTAGATTTGTAACTTTTTTTTTTGAAACCGAATGACAGTGACAAAAGAATCAAGAGTTTGAAAGACACGAAAAAACACCCTAAAACTATGCAGTTAAAGGTATCAACACAATCAACGAAAAAGTGCCGCTAAAACTATGCTTGAAAGAATCGGCTCTACATTCTGTCATTGAATATCAAATTTACTCAAACTTTACCAGAACCCATCTATAAAGAAATTTAAAATAGCATTTGTGGTTAAATACTACATTGAAACTTGGGTTTAAGAAGTCGCCCTGTATGTTATTTTTGTTAGATAAATTTGCACTATTTAATTTTGATTAATTTTATTTTTCAAACAAAGCAAATCGCGCACATGCAATAAGTATGTATATTGATAAGTGATGAAATCATTATTTGAATACATACATACATTCATATGAGTATATGCAGACACACAAGATAAACTCGAAGACGTATGAATATGTATGTACATATTATGTTGTGATATATTTAATATCTATTAGTAAGAAAAATATTTAATAGTATAGTATACTATGGTAAAAGGCAAAAATTAAAAATAAATTCTGTTGAGATTCCAACCTACTTATGTTCACATCGTGACTTTTCATGCGCTTACCATCAACACCACCATTGACACTTGCATTGCGTTGTCTTAATTATGGTTTGGTTATGCATGTAAGAAATATACGATGGTTCAAATAATTTAATTTTGTATAATTTTTGTCGTTTATTGTAGTATCTCGCCCTCACTTCATTTTTGAAAAACTCTTCCTGTTGGTGTTCCAGCGATTTCGCATTTTTAAACAGCAAAACTGTGATCAAGAAATCTAAAAGTTGATGCCTATGTTCCAGGCAATCTCCAGCCCCGCTATACCACTCTGGGTAGTTATGTTTGGTAACTGCAGTAATCTGGGCTAAAATCATCGATTTTATATCCACTCTGCACTCTCCACTCTCTCCTTTTCTATAAGGAGCTCTTTATAATAACTCATTTGTAGGCGGCTTATTTCGAAGACTCTATCATCGGGATTAACCAGCCTTAGGTCGTCTGCGCTTTTGTAATTCTTGGACCTTATGAGGGCTTCCGATGAGTCTTCCAACGAGCTTTCAGTATTCCGCATTAAAATTGCACATTTGTCGCACTTTAATCTACTTAAAATCTTCTGGTACATCGCGTATCCAGTATAGTAACGACGAACCTGTATTTCGGCTGCTTTTTCAGTCTGAGCAAAGTGCTAATCTGGAATACATATGTATGTATGTATTTGTTCCACGGCAAGCCGCTCAGACTCTTTTAAAGTATGAACATTATTGCATTAAAAGCACACGCACTTGTATGTGCACTCGCAAATAATAAAACGCACACACGCACTGGTATTTGCACCCGCAACCAATAGATCGTAGCACATACACGCACTTGTATGTGCACCCGCAAAAACCACACTCATGCACTTGTAAGGGCACCCACAACAAATATTGCACTTAAATAAAAGAATTGCACTTACCTACATGCAACGTCGGGACAGCATTCCTTTTCTCACAAATGAATGAGTTGGTGGCTGAAAAGTGGTCAGTGGGAGAATTTTCATTTCATTTGGGAAACTGAACAATCGGAGTACTCGACCGCTGGTACTCTCACACTCGCGCACACGACACTTTCGCACTTTAGGCATTTCTCGGTACTTTTTAAAATTAATAAAATAAACCACGTCTTAACCGAAAAAAATCACGTCTTAACCGCGCAAAATCATCAACTTTATGAAAATTTGCGAAATTATTGACACTTCAATCTTATGTAAAGTTTAAAACATATTTACATATGAATGTATAATCAATTTGATTTTGGCGCAATTATCGACTCTTGTCAATTTGGCCAATATATTAGTAGGTGAAAGAAGGATGGTAACTTTCATTTGTGTGTAAAGCTCAATACTTATTCACATACATATGATATATGTATGTATGTATGTATACAAAGAACATGCAAGAAGAAGATTTTCACTTAATATGTAAATATTTATTTAATTGTGGCGCAATTATTGGCACTTGAGCAAAATAAATAGAAAATACGACATATTTTACAGTACTACTACGATAAAGGCAAAAATGCATCTCAAGCCGCCAATAAAATTTGTGCAGTTTATGGACCAGATACAGTTTCCATTTCCACCGCACAACGATGGTTTCAACGTTTTCGTTCTGTTGTAGAGGTGGTCGAAGATTCGCCTCGCTCCGGAAGGCCTGTAGTCGAAAATTGCGATAATACCGCTGAATTGATCGAAAGAGACCGGCATAGTAGCAGCCGTAGCATCGGTCAAGAGCTGGGCATGAGTCATCAAAAGTTTTTGTATGTATATTTATTGCAAATAAAGCTTTATTTTAATTATGTATTTTGTTTTAGTTAAATTCACAGCATTTACACAACAAGAATAAGGTTGCATACTAGTAAATAAATGGTATAAAACATTATACCCAAAATACCTGAAAAAATTTTTATATAAAGAATATTTTGTCATAAATAAAAGCAGAAGCAAATTTAAGGTTCATAAGTATGTATGTTTTATTGCTTGTACAAGCTTTTCAAATGGTTCTTCATGATTTCTTCGTATGGTTGTACGCCACAGATACTCAATAATTAAATCAGCAAAGTTTTGTTGGTTAGAGAAATTGTCCTTTAAAAAGAATCTTTTGATCACATGCCACTGTGACTCAATCCTTTGCGTGTGTGTCCCGCCTGGGGCGACAAAGAGATTTTCCGGATCACTATGATTGACCCTTCGGTGCTCATACCCATGATCGGAAAGGCAATTATATTCCCTCCAAAAGTCGGTACATATAATTGACCCTTCCGCCACGTGCTTCTTGATAATAGGTATAAGCACCTCAGCAGATCTAACATTATCGGGACACACTACCAACCTCAAGTCCTCGCTCCCATCCTCTACCATGCCCAGTACCCAGTGACCTTCAACTCTTCTACCTGAATTAGGAGAAAATAAGTTAGTACGTAAAATTTTATATATGTATATAAGAATTATTACCTTTATTGTATTTTCGTTTTCCAAACTTGCTTTCATCAATTTGTACAATTTTTCCGGGACCACCAATGTTCCCCACAGCCTCTTCGTGGTCTATTTGGTACAACACAACGGCCTCTCGACAATAGCTGTACCAATCGCATATGGTGGCTGTTGACAAAATAGCTATAAAGCTGTTTTTTCTGACTTCGGTCTGGCACCAATGAGAAGCGTATGCGAAAATCAAGTAAAATATCTGAGGCAATGGTATCTTCGCATTTTCAAACCAAGTGCCTTTGGCCCTCGATACAGCAGCCAGCGAACGGCAACTAGGTAGGTAGGTAGGAGTGCAGCCCTATCGGGCTCAATTAGCACTGATGTGCCATTTTGATACACTATTCGTAGAACCTCCTGTATCTGCTGTTACGTTCCACCCTCTCTCTCAAACCATTTTGAGGTTTCGATGAAACTACTTATGTCCGATATGCTTTTGGTGGAAATCCATTCAAGGTTTGGTGCTTGGTGGATTCCGAGTGTTTTGTGTCGGATCTGTGCCAGAGCTGGGCATTCGCAGAGAAAGTGGAAGATTGTTTCCTTGTTCCCTGCTACTCCGCAGCTTCGGCAGATGTCGTTGTAGGGCATACCCATTTTGGACGCATGTTCCCCAAATGGCCAGTGCCCTGTTGTGTTAGCTGTTATTCTGTAAATACTTTTTCTTGACCTACTTAATAGGTCGTTGGTTCTTTTCCTGTCGTATGTTAGCCATAATTGTTTAGTTATGACGCATTTTGTACTGTTTTTCCACCTGTTGTTAGCAATTTGTTGAAATTGTTTATTGATCTCTCCTTTGATCGATCCTAGCGGGCTCGGTATGAGCTCCGCCTCGGATTCATTGAGGAAAGCTCCTGCCTTTGCCAACTCATCTGCTTTTTCGTTACCGAAAATGTTCCTGTCGCCGGGAACCCAGATCAAGTTTAGCTGGAGCTTGTCTTTTATTGAGCTTAGTGCTCTCTTGCAGTTGTGAACTATACTGGAATTTGTCATGGGTGAAGATAATGCCAGGAGGGCCGCCTGGCTATCCGTAAATATAGTTGCTTTATGTATATTCCCGTGATTTTCTAATAGAACTTCGCAGGCTTTTTCTATGCCTAGTACTTCTGCTTCGAAGATGCTAGCCGAGTTCGGTAGACGTATAGAGAGAGATATGCCCAGATCAGCGGAGAATACCCCCGCAGTCCATTTTGGACCCGTCGGTATAGACTGAGGTGGTGCCCTCCTCTGCAACTGAGCCTCTTCTCCATTCTCGTCTAGATGGTATCCTCACCTGGAAGTGTCTATTGAAATCCAGCTTTGGGAGAATGTAGTCTAATTTATTAATAGTGAACTTGTTTAGGATTACACTATGTCCGTAGTTCTGCTGATTCCAACCTCCCAATTCTTTTATTCTTATCGCCGCAATAGCTGCTGTTTTTTGAATAAAAATGTTCATTGGTAGCTGATGCAGGATCACATTGAGCGCATCAGTCGGACATGACCTGATTGCGCCCGTAACACCCGCACATGCTGCTCTTTGTATTCCATTTAATTTTCTAATGTTGTACTGTTTGTTTAGCGCTGGCCACCATACCAGAGCTCCATATGTGAGTATGGGTCTTATGACCGCCGTGTACATCCACATGATTATACTTGGTTTGAGGCCCTAATTCTTGTTGACGGTTTTCTTACAAGTATAGTAGGCCATGTATGCTTTGTTTATTCTTTTTTCTATATTTATTTTCCAGGACAGTTTGGCGTCAATCTCCACCCCCAAATACTTAGCTGTTGGGGATAGAGTGAGTGTTGTGCCGTTTAGTACCGGAAGTTGAAACTGAGGTATTTTGGTTCTGCTAGTGAATAGCATCAGTTCTGTTTTGTTCGGGTTAACTCCTAGACCATTGCTTTTAGCCCATAGGTTTAACCTACGAAGTGCTCTTTCCATAATCTCGCTGACTGTTGAAGGAAACATTCCTGATACCAACAACACTATATCGTCTGCATATGCTACTGCTTTCACTCCTCCACCGATTAATTGGAGGAGTATTTCGTTCAGCGCTACAACCCATAGAAGCGGAGAGAGGACCCCCCCTTGAGGCGTCCCTCTACTCACATAACTTGTTTGTGTTGCAGCGCCGTTTGAAGCTATAATCTTCCTATTCTCAAGCATCGATAGTATCCATCTGCACACAGTGTCATCTATGCCCCCATGCGCCAGAGAATTAATTATCGTATTTACTTCTATGTTATTAAAGGCGCCCTCTATGTCTAGAAAAGCAGCCATGGTGTATTGTTTGTGGTGTAGTGATTTTTCAATCACACTTATCACCTCGTGAAGGGCGGTTTCGGTCGATCGGCCCTTTATGTACGCATGTTGGGACTTCGATAACTTCTCCGCCATTATTGTTCTTACGTGTATATCTATTAGCCTTTCTAGTACCTTCAGCATAAATGAGGTAAGGCTTATAGGTCTAAAATCCTTGGCATTCTCGTGTGTTCTTCTGCCTGGTTTCGGAAGGAACACAACTTTACTCCTTTTCCAACTTCTTGGGATGTAAGATAGTTGAATGCTTGCTCTGTATATATTTTCAAGCCTTAGAACCATTGGTTCTACCAGTTTCTGCAGCATTATGGGCATAATCCCGTCAGGACCTGCCGCTTTAAATGGTGCAAAACTATTTATGGCATATTTGATTTTCCTTTTGTCTACTATTTGGCTTCGATAGTCAGCTGCGTTCACCGGTGGTTCCGGTTGAACCCTCGTTGAAGGTGTTTGCTGACTCCCGGGGAAGTGTGTTGTGATTAGTACCTCCAGAGACTCTTTTGCCGAGGAGGTCCAATCACTACCCTCCGCCCTAATGTAGGCAGTATTAATATGGTCTTTGGATAGCATTTTACTCAGCCTAGCGGCTTCTCTGCAGCTTTCAATCGATGTGCAGAAAGTTCGCCATGAGTCATTTTTAGCTTTCCTGACTGCTTTTTTGTATTCCTTCATAAGGTCTTTATATGGCTGCCAGATTTTGGTTCTAAAACTCTCATTGAAAGCTTTCCTTAGTTGTGTTCTCAAATTCTTGTGTTCACTGTTCCATCAAGGAAGAGACTTTCTCTTTTTCAAAACTGTTAGCGGAGTAGATTTCTTAAAAGTTGTGATTAGGATTTTTTCCAACTTCTCTACTTCTGAATCTAGTTCCTCTGGATTTCTGATACTTTTATTGCCTCCCTTTTCGAGGCATTTTGTTGCTATACTGGTAAATTTTCCCCATGCCGTTCTTCTAGGGTTCCGGTATGTGAGAGGCGCACTGTACCTCTCGCGGATGCTGAAGAGTATCCAGGAGTGATCCGACATGGAAGGCTCATCGGATACCCTCCAGTTATCCACAACGAGACTGTCTGTGTCTGTTGATAGCGTGAGGTCAAGAACTTCCTCCCACCCCGGGAACCTATCCGAGCTTGGGAAAATAAAAGTTGGCTTATCGCCCTTGTTGCAAATACTTAGATTACTATTCAAAATATACTGCAAGAGTGACTCACCTCTGGTGTTTATACTGGAGCTACCCCATACGGTGTGCCTTGCATTTGCATCACACCCTATTAGGACATCATCCTTCTTGTTCTCCTCTACTAGCCTGGTGAGCGGGGCCGGTGGTATGTCTTCGTCATAGGCCAAGTAGGCCGAGACCAAGAAGAAGGGCTTTTCCTTCTGTTCCACCTTCACCACTGTGATATCTGCTGTGCTGTAATTAGGACAAAGAAATGCATTTATACTTTTATTGCTAAGAATGCATGCCCTAGGTTTACTTCTGTTCCGCGTGTAAAACAGGTTATAATTGCTGCTGTTCTTCGGCTCTTCGAGTGCTGCAGGTTAATCTGTACGCACCTTAGGCTGTTGTTATTGGGCATCCCGGGGTTCTCCAATGCCCACATTCCTTAGCAACTGGCTGGCGTCGTCGACCTCTTCCGTGTCATCTTCGTCAGCCGCTTTGTCGCCTTGGAAGATTTTTAATCTGGCCTTGCGTATTCCGAAGCTGATTTTGTTGTCAGCCTTCTTCAGAGCCTCAATGGACTCCTCGCGAATGGCCACTAGTATTGGCTTGCTTGCTTTATTTGGTTTTCCCTCCTTGATAAGCTGCCACTCATCTATACCAGGTATAGATTTGTTCTGCAGCTTAATGCACCTCAGGAGTTTTTCGCCTGGCTCCTCTAGTGGGGGTAGCCAAATGCGAGCCCGAGGCCTCTTCGGAATATCGCTGGCCTCAATTGGAGGCCTTCAAAGGCGTTGCTAATTTTAGCAACACTACCCGTCAGGAAATCTAGCGAGGCCTGGTCCGCGCACTTGATGACCCTGTAGCCCCTGAGGGTCTCAGAGGAGTCAAACTCCGGGTGAGGACCCGCCGGATTGTCGAGTACATAGCTTAGCTCCATACTCGACAATCTGACATCGATCTCCACCCATCTCTCCTGTATAGTGCTCGGAGAGCAGGATTTCCCATCTATAATGGCCACCTGCAGGCTATCTCTGGCTACATCGCAGATATGCCTTGCCGTTGTTGTGCTGCTGTGTTCTCCTTCGCTCCTCCTCGGTTTTTTGGGCTGAGCTCCGGGTACTTCTGTTGTGGAGCGATTTCTCTTCTGAGAAGTGCTCTCTTTTTTGCTCTGTTCTTGAGGTTGTGATTGCTTCCTTTTCAGGTCGTCTGGTCTTTGGCTATCTTCCCTAGTATGAAGACCGCCCTCTGGTATCGGTTTTTCCTCAGCTGATTCTGGGATTTTTTGCGTTTCTTTTTGCTGTCTCCTTTAGCCGCCAGTGCACTTTGGTTGGTGCTCATAGCAGCCTTGGAGGTAGTTGGTAAATTTAATATTTTGTCTGCTGTATCTACCGGTGTACTTTGGTTGGTACGTCCGGTAGTACCCTTACTTGTCTCCTGGCTGGAGGCGAGCAGTTCGTCCTCTTCGGATTCCGTTATAGGATTCCTGTAACTCATGTCCGTGGTCATCGCTGTTGTCGTCATCATGGTTGTTGTTGTTGTTGTTGTTGTTTTATTGTTGGTTTCGTTCATGTTTTGGTTTCACGAGTAAGCCGGAAAGGGTTGGTCACTCGTCCGCAGAGCCGGTATACGGAGAGAAGGCGATTTATACCTCCGACCTCGCCCGGGCATCGGAGGGGACCGTTCGCGATCAGCTATTTATTACCCCCCGCTGACCATTCAGCCCTTGGCACGGGTACCTCGACACCTTGGCTTAGGGTGGGGTTGGTTCGGTGAGGATTCCACAATAGGAGATGGGCGTAAAACCTAGGGTTTATTCATCCATATCACTATTGTGGGAAATTATGAAGTGTCCCTCTTAGTTCGTAAGAATAGAGTGCGTTTCCTTTGAGATGCACACTTTACTCTTACTTAAGCCCCTTCGCCACGGCAAGGCGACCAACGTCAAAGAGGCCAACTACCTCCACGGCATCTAAAAGACCCCCCCGTATTATTCCCCGATAGAGTAGGGATCATGGGTGTTTTATGTTAAAATAGGTACTTTTCTTTATGTTGAGTGTATTTTTCTTTTAAAAAATGCAATTATATGAATGCTATTTGTAAAATAAAAAAACATCTTTCCCCAAAAAAACAAAAAAAAAATAAGTAAATTTTTAAAAATGCTATATTATTCTCAGTTTTATAAATATCCCATTGTTTTTTATGTACTTAGAATGATTCATAAGGTCTTAAAAAACGGTATAATGTCGAAATGTAAGTCAATTCTTTGACTTGGCGTATTTTTAAATGCTTGCAAAGTTGAGTGTATCCATATGGATAGAATATAGCGAAAGGGTTAACCCTGATTAACTGCGCACTTAATCAGATCCAAATTTATAGGTGAAAGACAGCACCGATGCGAGTTAGCGAACAGCTGATTGGCATATTAACAACATTTTCAATTTGGTAAAACAAAAATGGATAGAAGACAAGCATTGCGATTGTTAGCCGCACAGATGGTGCAAAACCACAATTTGTTAAACAAAAGAATAAATACATTACTTTTAAAACTGCTTCAAAAGATTAAATTGATGAATGAATTGACAAAAGCGATGCTGGAAACTAGTACCAAATGGCGTCTTCAAAAATAAGGGAAAGAAGCGCCTGGAAATTTGTAAGTTAATATATTATATTATACATACATATATTGAATATTAATATTTTATACCCCTCATTTATATATGTATGTTATTAATTAAAGGACCGCAATGGCACTTTTTGGGAGTACGATGTCAAAAAGATGGATGACATCCGATTTAAAGAAAACTTTCGTGTAAACAAAGAAGCTTTTCACAAAATATGTGAAAAGGTTAAGAAAATCGGAAAGTCCAACAACAACATGCGACTTTGCATTCCACTTCAGAAAAGAGTGGCTATTGCGTTGTATGCGTTGGGTTCTTCAGCGGAATACAGAACTGTATCAAGTTTATTTGGCGTAGGACGCAAAACAGTTGGGGAAATAGCTGTGTATTCGGTTGTTCTGCTGGCAAGTTGCGACTATAGGTAAATTTGATATATAGTACTTATTGGAAATATTTATATAAATTCTTTCACTATTTTATAGATCAAAATATTCATATATGTATACAGTAGCGGACGAAAGTCTACATACACCCCCTATTTTCATTGACATGAGAGTACAAAAAGCTTAAAAAAAAATGTATTTATACATAGGCTGTTCACTGTAAGGTGGTTATCGGGTTATGTGATTATTAGATTAAAAATAACCTCAATGCTCACGGAGCATTTTATAAGTTGGAATTTCATTGAACTAAAATTGTAAACAATGAACAGCTGTTTGTATAAAAATAAGCAAATAACCATACAACATAGGGTGCTCACGGAGCATAGAGGTTATTTTTAATCCAATAATCACATAACCCGATAACCACCTTACCGTGAACAGCCTAAGTTTAAAAAGCAAAATAATCGAATTTAAAATAAGTTCTGCCATTCAGGAAATGGACTTTATTGAAGGTATGTGCTTATTAAATAATCCGAATTTTAAGGGTTCAGAAAATTCTTTGTATAAAATTTGCAGACATCTTGCATAATTTGCTGATTGTAAACAAAAAACAGCTGTTAATAGCAGATTTTCCAATAAGAAAATCTGAATGGAAATGCCATTCGCTTAGTTTTATTTATTTTTTGTGCTACCATTTGTAAAATTCCAACGACTTTCTAACACTGGAAATAAGCAAATAACCACATAATCTGTAAACAAGGGCCTAGGTTGGTCAACTTTGGTTATTTTGTCATAACGCATTTTGTTGTTGTTTACTTAATCACATAACCACATAACCCGATAACCACCTTATCGTTAACAGCCTAACAGTTTTATTCTAATATTTATTATAATAACAATGAACTAAAAAAAAAATCATTATTTAATATAAAACAACAAATTTATGGAAGAAAAACTCAAAAATTGCTTTGACAAAAGTCTAAATACAGTACAAAAATATCTTGGTTCAGTGCGAAAACTTTACAAAATGCTAGTAATTAAAACGTTTTAGTATTTAGTTGAGAAATAACGATTCTTACATTTTTGAAGGTGGTTCCTTAAAGAAATTTCATGAAACCGCTGATATTTTTGCTCAGAGCATCCAAATGATTGGAGATGTTACCGTCCCCGTATTACTTATTGGCGATTCAGCTTTTCGATTGTCGCGTTACATGATGAAGCCTTTTCCATACTCACCAAATCAACAACTGTTAGAAAAAACATTTAACTATCGTTTATCCAAATGTTGCAGAGTTATAGAGAATGCTTTCGGTCAACTAAATGCCCGATTTAGAAAAATTGGCAGAGGTTTACCGGTAGCTCCAAAAAATGTTAACGTTATTATACTCGTACATGCATGCTGTATTTTGCACAAATTTCTAAAAATTGAAAATGATGAAACTCCTTCTTCGTGGATCAAAGATGCTGCAGAAATAATTACAGAAATTCAACCACATCACACTACAAGAGCTGGGGAAAATGATGTAACAGCATCGGCTATTAGAAATGCAATAGCTCTGAGTTTTCGTGAGTATAGATGTATAGAGTAGCAGAAAACAAATATTAGTACACATAATTACAAACATCCATTTTTTAAAGAGATCATTTTTTATTTAAATTCATTTTTTGTTACATTATATAATGTTTTAAGACTAGAAAATAACAAAAAAAAAAACGATAAAATTATTTTAAACTTACAGCCCTATTCTCATGCCCTCACAACAGTCACCAACCTCACTACAATGATGTTTCTCACTTTTCTGGCGAAAATTCAAAAGCTCAAATGCTCACTATTCTCACAAATATCTGTGACGTGTGAAAGCAGAAATCTGTGTTTGTTTTGTTTTGCATATTTGACATTTTTTAAAATATTGAGAATTGAGTGTTATTAGCATGGAGGAACTATTATTTGTATATGCGGCAATTGTTGAGGAGGAGGAATCGGGGGTAGGAGAAAAATTTTAAAGGGTTTGCGAGACAAAAGCGATCCCTTTACTATGCAAGACACTGCATTTATTAACACATTTCAATTCCCAAAATCGCTATGTAAATTGCTGATAAGTGAATTGGAGCCGCATGATGTGCAGAAGTCAAATATTCCTTTTGATCTGCGTTTCCTGACGAGTTTATATTTTTACGGGCATGGCTCGTATCAAAAATGCGTTGGTAATAATTATAAGTTAAATATTTATTATTTTTTTAATTATTTATTTTATAATAATTTGGTGAGCTACTGCTGCATCTTATGAGCTACAATTTATAACTAAAACTTAAATCTAAAGAAAAGTATATCTAGAGCCTATGTTTACTATTAGCTACGTGGCTTTGTATTGTTTCACTATTAATAGCATCAGGCGACCAATGCAGTGGCTGACGTGAGATAACGAATTTCCTTATCTTCTCAATATCTTCTGTTGTACTATTAATAATATCGAGCGACCAACGCAGTGGCTAGCGTGGGATAAGAATTTTGTTAACTCAAGCCACGCGTGAGTTCTCCGTCTGTGGATGAGCTATTTGAGTTAACTCCTCCCCTTCTAGTTGTAGGCCGTCCTCGGGCTTCCTCAGGCTGTCAATAACAATCTTTAGGGAAGATGCGCGTCTCTTTTCTTTTAATTTTTGGAGCACCTTCAAAATAGAAAATACAATAGCTATGATGAGGAGGATAGCCACGCTAAACGTTGCGGGCCTTGTTGTCAGTTTTTTTATCTATTTCTCCAATGTATTGTAGATTCTTGATGTTAAGCCTTTGTAGGTATGATGGACTTAGAATTTCTTGGTGTCCAGTGATATTCAAGAACGCCGATGTCGCTGAGCTGGGATGTCGTCTAACAATATTCTTATTTATTTCGACTTCTTCATCGAATGTCACCAGAAATGTACCATAGATGGTTCTTCCGGAACTGTTGTCCATTTTTATAACAGCAGTTACATCATTTAAAATGATGATACCGTCGTCTATTACTTCCAATGGTTTTAGGTGGCTGGGACGAGTATTGCAATGTGCCGTGCCACCGGAGTGTAGTTGTTGAGCGCAAGTGGTGAAAGGTAATTTCTTGCAGAAAGTCTTAGTTAATGTATTGGTGCAGTTTCCAATTGGCAGGATCTTATCGCCGCAATCTGCAACGTTTTTGCCTTTAGCGAAATGTAGAATTGTGCCGTTGTGTTCAACAGGAAAAAGAGTTATCTTTTTACAAACTACGCTAGGTTCAGAATATTTAATTATGAAATGTAGGAAATTATGATCTAGTATTACATTGACATATGCTACTTCCATTAAATCTATTATTGTCATACCTGTAGAGTGCTCATTTAACATGTTTTCTATATCTTTAGAATCGAGAATAAGAGGGTTAATAACGCGAATCTTTGCGAGTGTAATTGACAACAATAGTGTTTCAAGTTCTGAGATTAAGGTTCTATCCCTTGCGAGTAATGTTTCATAGAGGTGACCAGTGTCGATTTCTTTATCTTTTGTATAATTAACGATAGTATTAACGGTTTCTGTTAATTTGTTAATTCGTTCCTGTATCCGAGTATTTATTATTGCTTGTCTATCTATTGACTCAATTAGCTTTTGTTGATTGAATTTTAGTTTTTCAAAATCATCAAAATCGGGAGTTCCAGCAACCACTTTCAAAGCAGTTCCTAGAATATTAATACTCCTTGCTTGCCTATGGTGAATGTTAACTGTTTCTAAAAGTCTTTCTATATGACCTATATCAGATTCTAAAATTTTTTTCATATGTGACTGCGGAAAGTGTTTCATCAGTAATCTTGTTTCGCCAGCTATTTCTGAATACATGGTTAAATTAGATGAGTGTCTGAGATATTTAAAATGCTGCCAGATAACTACATTTCCATCGATTAGTGGGATGTAGTCCGAGTGTGTATAATCGGATAGTTTTGCAGTTGCTACAGTCACGAAAAACAGCACGGTCGATAGCCTAAATAGAAAAATATAGTTTGGAATAGAAAGTGGGATTTAGACTTATCTTAAATTGTCCTTATGGACCTCTCTCCCTTTAATTAGAACCGCTGTTCCCAAGTCGGCTTCTATTGTAGCTTCTTCATACAGAGGCGTAAGTTTGTTTCCTAGCCTCTTATTTATTTTCATAAGTACTTTATCCCCTACCTGAAAAGTTCTGTTACGTCTTGTCTCATTATGTGTCCGTAGTTGTATTTCTTGACTCTTTTTTATTTTTTCTCTTATATCTGCTTCGAGATCTGGTGGGTGGGAGTGTATTACGTCGATTGGTCTCTTATTTATTATAGTGTGTACAGACTTATTGTATTCAATTGTTGCTTGAAGTATTAATTCAACTGTGTCATTAATGTGTTTTTCAAGCTTCAATCACCTAGCAATTTCCGCGAGGGTACTATGAAATCTCTCTACCTGTCCATTTGATGTACTATGGAGTGGTAGAGAGTTTATAATTTGAACGTTAAAACTATTTTCCAGAAGTGATTTTATTGTCCCTGAATTTAAAGATGGCTCATTATCGCAAAATATAATTCTGGTATGCGCATAGAAATTCATAAGTTGTAAAATTGATGGTTCTATATCAATTATAGTTCTCGACGCTATAGGTTGTACTATGGCGAATTTTGAAAATTTATCGATACAAGTTAAGAAATATTTTTTTATCTGAGAAAATATGTCAATATGGGGTATTTCGCCTACATGAGAAGGAATAGGTGTTTCGCCGATAATATATTTGTTCGGGTGTCGGACATATTTTGCTCTATTACAAATTTTGCAATTTGCAACTATTTCATTTATCAGATGGGTCATCTTTGGGAAATAATAGTCTTGAAGTATTTGTTTGCTATTTTCTTGGGCTGCCCTGTGGGCCCTATTGTGTTCGGCGACTATTATCTCTTTTTGCTCATTCTTGTCGATAACGTCTATGACCAATTTTTTTGAGTGCCAAAATTTTGTTGTCGGGAAAATCTCTACGAGTTTACTTTGAATATGTGCTAAGATTGGTAATTCACACACGATTGCATTAACCACATTCTTATTGACTGCGTCTTTTACTTTTTCTAGCAGACCCTTCCTGTCTGAAAATTTATGATATGTCTTGTTTTTTGGCCAAACATAATTATAGTTTGTGTTGAGGAGACTGAGGTTTATTCAATGATTATTTGATTCCGGAAGCAATTTACTGGTTTGTCAGTGGAGTCAATGACATACTTATGTCAACGACAATTCGCTATGTACAGTGGCCATATCAGATAGTACATCTTCTTCTAAAGCATGTAAATTTTGCCTTGATAAAGCATCAGCAACAAAATTTTCTTTTCCTGGCTTATAATAGATTTGTGCATTATGTTCATCAATAAAGGCTTTCCATCTTTTTATTTTCGCGTTTGGATTTTTATCCGAAACTGTGAACGTAAGCGGCTGAAGGTCGGTATAAATGTTTAGATTTTTTACGCCATACAGATAGTTTCTTAAGGTTTTTAATGCCCACACTATAGCAAGTAGCTCACGTTCATTTGTTGCGAAATTTTGTTCGTTATCCCTAAGGGTTCTAGAAATCATAGTAATTGGTTTCCCAGCTTGGGATAAAACTGCTCCTAAGCCAAGAGATGAGGCATCTGTTGTTAAGTCAAATGGTTTTTGGTAGTCAGGATAGAGCAGCATGACGTCTTCCGAAATTAGAATATTTTTTAGTTTGTCAAAAGCTAGTCGTTGTTTTTCATTGAGGCTTACTGGTATCTTTTTTGATTGACTGGCACTCACTTTACCGTTATCACCCTTCAGAATTTGTGTTAATGGTTTGGCTATAGATGCAAAGTCTTTGATAAAGCATCTATAATAGCTTGCCATACCCAAAAATGATCGAACTTGAAACAATGTGGTTGGTTGTTCAAATCGGTTAATAGCTTCTATTTTACTTGGGTTTGTTGTAATGCCTCCTCGTGAGACTACGAACCCAAGATACTCGACTTTTTCTTTGAAAAAATGCGACTTTTCTCGTGAAACCCTCATATTGGCTGTATAGAGTTTATCTAATACCCATGCTATATGTCTTACGTGGTCTTCCATATCCTCTGGAAAAATTATAACATCATCTACATAAACGTAGCATGATTTTCCTATTCGCTCCCTAAGTACATCGTCTATAGCTCTTTAAAAATGCTGGGAGCATTTTTCAAACCAAAAGGAAGTCTGCAAAATTCGTATTTCCCATTTGCTACAGAAAAAGCGGTTTTTTCTCTGTCCTTTTCAGAAAGTAATATCTGGTGAAATCCAGATTTTAAGTCTAGCGTGGTAAAATATTTGGCTTTTCCGAGATTCGACAGAATTGCACTTATATTTGGTATGGGATATTTATCGTCAATTGTTTTGGAATTTAGCTTCCTAAAGTCTATAACTAGTCTTTTTTTTTTTGTTTCCTTGTTCGTCTAATCCTTTTTTATCTACTACCCATACTGGGTTATTGTAGGGTGATGCTCTAGATGGCCTAATTATATTATTTCTCAACAAGTTACTAACTTCGGTATTTACAAAGTCAGAAACTCCCATTGGGTAAGGGTACAATCTAGAGTATACCGCTTCTTCGTCTTCTGTTCGGATGGTGGCAACAATATTGGTATTGTAAGGCAGTGCCTCATTAGGGTCAGCAAATACTCCTTGTCTTT
This sequence comes from Bactrocera dorsalis, assembly GCF_023373825.1. Taxonomy (NCBI): domain Eukaryota; kingdom Metazoa; phylum Arthropoda; class Insecta; order Diptera; family Tephritidae; genus Bactrocera; species Bactrocera dorsalis. The sequence goes on along the minus strand of NC_064303.1, from coordinate 35,128,140 downwards.
TTGTTATCATTTCTCTGAATTTTGGCTGAATTTGTTTGGGAACTTCTATGCTTTCGACCTCTGTAAAATTAACGTCAGAAGATTTTAAAAACTGAATTATTTCTGAACCGGATGCTGTTTTTAATACTTTATGTTTGAAATCCAATGTAGCACCTACTTCATTAAGCAGGTCTAATCCTATTATTCCGTCGAATGTTGACAGATTTGGGAGTATAAAGAATGTAGTTATGGTGTTGAAAATATGCATAGGACATTTTTTTTTAACGGAATTGAAGCTATGAAGTGACTTAACTAAGAAAGATTCGTTTACTGCAGTGACGTTATTTAGTTCAGTTAAAGGTTTAATATAATTTTTTGAAGCTCCTGTGTCAATAAGAAGTTTTATGGTTCTACCTGCTATCGTTCGCTCTACAAACAGTAACAGAGAGGAATTTCTAAAAAAATTTACTTCATCATATTGTTTGTTTAGTTTTATCTGTAATATCATTTACCTCTAATTCGGCTGTAATTTGATATTCAAATTCGTCTTGAGCAAGTGTGGTTTTATTTTGTAAAAGATGATTTATCCTTTGTTGCTTTGGTCCCGTATACCGTGCAGTGCCATTATATGATCTTTTCATAATCTGATTAGTGGGTGGTACATAATGAGAGAAACTTCTATTTGGTTGTTGGATAGATTGCCTAAATCGAGATGAATTGTCAATATCCATCGGTTGGGGTGTATCCTGTTTTGAAAATGGTCTTCTATTTAGTGTTTTTTGTCTGCCAAAAAATGGATTTTTAGCCAGTTGCACGTTTTCATTGTTTGGATCTAAGCTTTTTTGATGCTGATATTCATTTCTATGAGCTCTTTCTTCTAAGCTTTTAGTAAAATTGTTTGCGAATTGGAAACGTTCATGATTAGACTCAACTTCTTGAGCTAAGGCTAATGCTGATGGCAGGTCATTTGGACGTGCTGCAAAAAGAATGTCACTTAAGGGTTTTTTCGTGCCTGAAATAAATACTCTCAGTGCATCTGTTCTGTATTTGTCGTTAAGGGAGGAAGCTAAGGGGCTGTCGTGTGTCATTATAGTTTTATTAATGAGGACCGTTAACTTACGCTCGACTTCCTCATAGTACTGCATTATTGACAAGTTTCCTTGACGTAGAGTCGATAACTCTTGTTCAATAAGGTAAATAGGTCGTTTGTCAGCGTAGGTACAGTCTAGCCTGTTGATAATAGCTTTAAAATTCAGTGGTGTATCGTATGAGGACAGCACCATATCAGCGGAGCCCCTTATTTTATTTCTAATAATGCCTATTGCCTGGTAGTGTTTAGAACTTCCTACATAACTCTCAAACAGTTTATAAGCCGCATGAGCAGCCTTACGCCATGAGACATATGTCTCGTGTTTCCCTTCGAAATCATGTAGTGATTTTACCATGTCTAATGATTCATCGCAACATATTCCTGGTACTATTTCAGCATCTCTAAATACTTCTACTTCAGGTACCGTTAATGATGCAAATTTATTTTCTAAAGTTTTTACCCTTTGTTCAAAAATTTGAGCTTGATTTGAAAGTGCAGAGTTAACCGCAAACTCAATAAGCGTTTTTATTTCTGATTCTCTAAGCGACATTTTATATGGTCTGTTTACTCTACTTCACTATCACTCGTAAAAATATTACAATATTTAATGAAAATGAATTAACCTTTCGCACAGATTCTATTTGTTTCTTTGTTTAATAAGCACTCTACTTACATGTTTCTTTACTTATTTATAATGGTTATATTCCAATCCGTTTGTTTTTGTTGGGTTCCAGTCCTTTTTGTTGGGCGCCAGTTAAATAAGTTAAACATTTATTATTTTTTTAATTATTTATTTTATAATAATTTGGTGAGCTACTGCTGCACCTTATGAGCTACAATTTATAACTAAAACTTAAATCTAAAGAAAAGTATATCTAGAGCCTATGTTTACTATTAGCTACGTGGCTTTGTATTGTTTCACTATTAATAGCATCAGGCGACCAATGCAGTGGCTGACGTGAGATAACGAATTTCCTTATCTTCTCAATATCTTCTGTTGTACTATTAATAATATCGAGCGACCAACGCAGTGGCTAGCGTGGGATAAGAATTTTGTTAACTCAAGCCACGCGTGAGTTCTCCGTCTGTGGATGAGCTATTTGAGTTAACTTATATGCTCTCTATGAGCCAATCCTCAGTATCAAGAGCACTGCACTTTATTTCAAAACTAATTGTTGATGTTAAGGAAAGTGAAATTTATTTTCCTTCAAGCGCGCAGGATGTGTCAGATGCAAAGAAGGGGTAAGATAAATAAATAAATAAATAAAAATAAATATAAATAAATAAATAAATTTTTTCTTACAGATTTTACACGAAATTTGGGATCAAGGGCACAATCGGCGCAATCGATTGTACCCATATTGGGATTGTTTCACCCTCAAGCACAGACGCCACTACTCCTTTCTCACTTTTTATGAACCGGAAAGGATTTTACAGCCTTAATGTAGAAGAAGTACGTAATGTTCTATATTATACAAACTATTTACCAATCTTTCTATTAATACATATGTATGTATATTAGACTGTGCCAAATAAAAATTTTTTTTTTTTTTCGGTCCCATATCAAAATTTCGTTGAGAGTCACGAAAAAGAAATTGTGTCAAAATTTGAGCCCTTTATCTTCATTTTTCAGCTAGCGCTCGCAAAAGTAAGAATTTTCGTCAAAAAATGTTTTTTTTTTCATTCATTTTTTGGTTATAAATAATTTAAAATACCAAATATAAAAAAACCCTTGGTATGGTTTTGTAGGAAAAAAATGATCCTTTCTCGAATTTATAGAATCAACACCGTTTTTTTTTATTGCTCATTCAATTACAATTTGTTCTATGATTTTTATTTTCAATTATTGATAAACACTAATTAAACTTCTTTCCAACGAAAAAAACAAACTAAATCAATTTTTCTAGGAATGTTTATGGTCTAAACAAGCAGTTTTTATACTTTAATTTATGTGAATACTCTTAAGCTGTTAATATGTTTTATTTTTAAAATAATGAATTTTATGCTAATTTTATCTTTTTTGCTTTTGTCCTTATTATTGTGTCAAAGCTTAGTTAAATTCATGTTTAGAGTCAGAATTCCACAAATTTTCGATTTTATGAAAAATCATTGGTATGTTAGAATTAGATAGTAGTTACTACAAACAAAATATCTTAAAAGGATTACATTAAGTAAAGAAATAATGAGCTATTATATTTTATTATTTTTATTCACATGTTTCATTAATTGTTAAGATCTTACATATTTTCTCTAAAAGATCTTATGTCCTCTGACATAAAATTATAATGACACATATATTTTTGATCTTGTAATAAAAGAGGCTGATAAGATCTTTACTCGAATGACTTTAAAGTCAATTATGAAATCCAAGTAAACATATTACTCACATAGATTTCGTTTATTACAATTAGGATATTTTTTGCGATGTTCAGCAACAACTTGTAATAAAAACTGCTTCTGTTCTTCATCACAAGTGAGACTATCATTATATTTGTCAATTAACGCTACAGCTCTTTCGGCAATATCATTTACGACTTTAATTGATCGAACAGTTTCTAAAGAAGCCTGGTACCCGTCATCGAACTCCCATTGATCTACAGGTAAATCCAGAAAACTTGTAGATAAACCGAAATTCTCAAACAAAATCATCGATTTTTGAGTAATAAAATCACTAATATCTTTTGAGCCAAATGTTTTTAAATCGTCTTGTTTTAAACATAACTTCCTCGTATTTTCTGTCATACTTAATTGATTTGTTATTGCTTGAACCATTTTTGTCTTGATGGTCGATGGTATTCTTTCATCGAAGAATGATAATGCCACAAGATCCTCCGACAAGTACCAGAGATGTCTAAGAAATTTAGTTGATGCAGCTTCGGAAAATTTCACGTTTATGCGTTTAAAATCTAATAAACTATTCAAGAACATAAAATCCTGATACGGAGCATAGATACTGATTGGTGCATTATACCAGCCTTTGATATAAACATCGACAATAAAAATACAAATTTCTGTTAGTTTGAGAAGCTCGACTTTAGCAAGTTTAAATTGACTTTTGAATAAATAAATTTTTAAGCAGTAAATTGCTTTTGATAGCCGTCGAGCATGATGGTGTGCTCCAGGAGTCTTGAAAGAAATACCTTGAGGTGGAACTTCTCCCAAAAATATACAAGCCAAAGTTAAGAGCTCCTTATAATCTCCTCTAGGTTGAAATTCCTAAAATAATCAGATTACTTTGATCGATCGGTTGATGATATTTGTGGTATAAAAATAAAATTACATTTCGTTGTATAAGGTTACCTTCATTTGATATTGAATAAATTCCAAAATATCTTGTTTTTTTCACACAAAATTTGCTTGACGCTTTGATCATCCATTCCTGTTTCATACTGGGACTGATCAATTGTTGACCATTCTTGCTTGAATCGATTGAAAACTGCAGCACTTGGACCACAAGACACAGGCCAGACAACTTCTGCAACACTTTTTAAGACTAGCTCATAAATATGATGTCGACACGGAAACCAGATCAGTTTTTTATTCAAAGCTTTCTCAATGTATACTGCTGCTCCATTCTCATCACCTTTAAACACAGTCAATAATGATCAACACGAAAAATCAATGAGAAAAACTAAATGACGGTAAAGCATAAGTTTTGGCTTAGAGCACATAGTTTTATTGTAATTGTACAATAATAACACACCTGAGTTAACGTAGGCAGTGTCAAAGCACATTCCTTTAACATTATTAACAACGTTCCATCGTTTCAACTCTCCGACAATCGACTGAGCTTGATTGAATCCTGTTCCACTATTCAATTTTGGAACCGCTAGAAGTTGTTCATAATTAAGTCCGGATAAAACTATTGGAAGCCTATCAATTTTCTGGGTACCACAACAATCTGAGAGTAATTTACCGTCCCAGTGTAACACTACATTCTGAACAGCTGAATTATTATTTTTTATATCTATCGCCAACATTTTTCTAATTTTATTGCGATCTCTGTGTATTGACCTATGGCTAACATTAATAGTTTTAGAATCATGACCCAAACTTTTTGCGACAGCGATAACAATATAGGCAGCATTTCTGCTAGAGACATTTGATCTGTCTAAAGCTGATGATAATTCCGGAGTCATAACATTTATTTTATTTTCATGCGAAGTTTGAGGAAGTTCGTCCTCAAAATTAGAAATTGGTCTTTTAGGTGCTCTTGAACAAAAACTAGAGGATGACCCGCTCAATTCTCCAAAAGAAACAGATGTATCAGATAAAGCTTGACTTAAGACTGAAAAAAATCATTGTGATTAGATATTTAAATAATAATATTTCAGAAAAATTAGATCTTAATGTCTTGTCAGCAAATACGAAGTTTATATTAATTACCATGTTCATAGGTATCATTTTCTATTGGTTCAAGAGGAAAACTCTCATCTTCTACGTCATCTGGTAGAGATGTTAACCGGCCTTTACTTTTTTTTACCAACAAAAAAAGTTCTTCAGGACAGGAGTTATCAGATATATCTTTTTTGAGTCTTATATCAAATAATTCATCCAATTTTTTGGTAAATTTTTTTATTTTCAACAGATGAAACTCAGAATGTTTTTTGGATCGACTTTTATCTAAATTTCTCCATTCTGTAAAAAGCGTTTCGATTTTTGTAACTGCATGCTGATTTTTTATAAGTGGTATGTTCATAACACTCCAAATCTCTTGAACTTCTTCTATAACCTCGGCAGCACATTGACGAATTGTTTTCTTCAAGATCTTGTACTTATACATGAAATAATTAAAAACGTCTCTATTTTTAGGCAGCTTGCGTGATGGCAAATTATTATAAACGGCACCCAAAAGATAAACATAATTTGAACTATTTTCCGACATAAGTACCTTCGTAAAAGAATTATATGTGCAAAATTTTTTTTCAGTGTATCTCGAGAATTAATAACGGTAAATTTTTTTCCAGTACGCAGTATTCGTCGTTCACATATTTAGTTTGCATATAAGGTTTATAGCGGGATTCTGTAACCAGTCTCTAGTCTCTATTTGAGACATTTTGAGGCAAAGTCTCAATTTGAGACTAGTTACTATTCACTAAACAGTCTCTAGCGTTAGTCTCAAAATATTGAGACCTGGTAGTTAGCCGGTCACAAAACTAAAAAGAGCTCTTGTCTGCCATTTTGAATATACTGAATAGAGATCATCATAGATATTAATCGATTGCCGTATTTTTATATTTTGTAAGCAACTCAAACACGAAAAAGTTAAAAATAAATAAATTTTACATAAATTTCGTAAATATTATGAAACAAAGTCAACATATATTTTCATTTTTATTGATAATTATGTTTTTTGACGATGTTATAGTAAATTTAATATTTGTTATCGACATATTTATTAACATTCAAGTGTAAAAACATCTCTGAATAATGAAATGTAATAGATTTTGTGACTGGCACTTACAGAATAGCAAAATTGTCTCAAGTCTCAAAAATTGTCTCTAACTCAAAATCTCAAATTTAGAGACTTGAGACTGTCTCACGTTACAGAATCCCACGGTTAACATTATTTCATTTGTTTCATTTGAATTACCGTTAATTGAAAATGTCATGCGATTTGTATTTTTCATAGAAAATAATTATATGTGTAAATTCATCTATTTGTGCTCTGGCAGCTGAACAGACAACATATAAATTTTGTTTTTTAACTAAAGTGAAAAATTGGAAAATAAGTAAGTTATAGGTATTAAATATAGTGCGTAGAAAAATAATATATTATTTTAGAATAGTTATATAGTTAAAATGCCACGTGGTACAGAACTATCGGATGAAGAGCGGGGTAGGATAATTGGAATGCATGAGGCCGGCATAAGCATTGGACGAATTGCTGCGTCAGTGAACCGACATCGTAATACAGTTTCAAATTATTTGAAAAATCCTGAAAATTATGGTGTCATAAAGCGTACTGGTCGGTTACCAGCAGTTGATAAGCGCACCAAGAGACGCATTCATCAATTAGCAATTAGCGAAGGTATGAGTTGCAGGCAGATAAAAGTAGAATTAGGCTTACCAATCACTAGACAGCGTGTTCAGCAAATTATGACGCATGAATTGGGCCTCAAGTTTGAATCAAAACTAGCTCAGCCGCGAATGAAAAAGCAACATAAAGATGCTCGTATTTCATTTTGCGACAAATATCGGTTTTGGGAGGAGGAGTTTGAAAATGTAATTTTTAGTGACGAAAAAAAGTTTAATTTGGATGGTCCAGATGGTCATCACAAATATTGGAGAGATACAAGACATCCAAGAGAGACTTGCTATAAGCGAAACCATGGTGGGGGATCTTTAATGGTATGGGCTGCCTTTAGTTCCAAAGGAAAATCTCATATGTGTTTTTTACCTACTAAAGTGAATTCCGAAGTATACATTGATCTACTAGATAGTGAGCTCATCCCTTTTGCTGAGAATTTTCATGACGACAATTGGATATTTCAGCAAGACAACGCCCCCATTCATGTGTCTCGCGCTACGAAAGCATTTTTTCAGTCCCGAAATATTCAATTATTGGATTGGCCAGCTTTGAGTCCTGATCTTAATCCCATAAAGGACCTTTGGGGCATACTTACTGCTAAAATATATGCACATGCAAAGCAGTATGATACTATTAAGCAGCTAAAAAGTGCCATTGTATCAGAGTGGGAGAAAATTGAGCTAACCACTCCATGCCACGAAGACTGTGCATGGTAAAACTGCAAAAGGGTAATACTATTACATACTAAAAATATTTAAAACATCAATTACTTAAAGTTTTTTTTTATTATATACGTGTTAAGATAACATTGGATATGAATTTTGAGAAGTTTTCTATTTTGCACATATAATTATTTTCTATGGAATTAAAGTAAAATAGTTTTTTTTTTATTAAAAAAATTTATAAATAATTCGAATTTAATTCGAATAAAACAGTAAGCCATCAAAATATATTTTGTGTTTTTGATACTTTAAACTTAAGTTATTGTATTGCACATATAATTCTTTTACGAAGGTATATAAATATATATACATACATATATGTAAGTTACTTACTGTCTCTGTACATTTTACTTCTCTAAGAATGAATAAAAAGACATCCACATATGTTTAAATAATTCATTTTATTTTATTTAATTTTTTTTTTCATTTTTTTACATTTTTATTTCATTTTTTACATTTTTATTTAATTTTTTACATTTTTATTTCATTTTTTACATTTTTATTTAATTTTTTACATTTTTATTTCATTTTTTACATTTTTATTATTATTTATCCAATTTTTGGGACAACTTAGCCATAACCTCTGACAGCGAGGTTAGTGCCTGTGTCATTTGAGTCAGCACCCCTGTCATCTGCGCCTTTTGCTCTACAATTTGCATTTGTAGAGCAATGGCCTCCTCCTCCCTTTTTTAACACTGTTCCAAGCATCTTCGCTGCAGTAAATTTTTCGGTAGGGATATAAGAAGGCGATGGCATAGAAGAAGATAATATGGGAGGAGATAAGGAAGAAGATGGAGGTGATGGTGAAGAAGAAAAATGAGGTGATGGCGAGGAAGAAAAATTGATTGATAAAGCAGGAAAAGCTGGAGCAGGCGATGTGACTAGTGAAGATGCTGGAACAGGCGATGCGACTGTTGGTGTTGGCGCTAAAGCAGGCGATGCGACTGCTAGTGAGGGTGCAGGAGCAGGCGATGCGACTGTTGGTGTTGGCGAGGAAGCTGGAGCTTCAAGTGTATTTATATACAACGGCAAAACCTGTAAGTATAAAACGGACCAATTATTGCCTCATGTAATTAAAAAAAAGAGAGTGTGCTTATGACCGAACGATTGAAGTAAAACTTCTTTCTATCTATATGTATATATATGAATGTGTGTGTGCAATATATACATGTATGCACATATACATACTTATATTTATTTCCTACAAATATTTAAATTTATTTTATGTTTTCATTAGTAAATTAATACTTTTGCATAGATCTTTTATTTTTTTGCATTGTTTTATTCGTTATTTTCATTATTGGGTACATCAGTAATTACTGTGGTTGATTGTAAAACCGAGACAATAGGCTTATGATACGAGAAAAACGATACATATATTTTAGAATTAAAATTAGACAGAAATCTAGAAAAAACTGCATCGATTGTTGTTCCATGTCTTGTAGTTGGCTCATTACGGTCATTATTCATTTGTAATTCTAATTTATCTCGTAGAAAGTTTATCTAGAGTTGTCCATTTTCGGATGCGAAATTGATATTGAAATCTTCTGCTAAGATTAGTGGCAACGTATGATAGTTTTCTCCTAGTTCTTCAGAACCTACTCGACCATAAATCATAAGTCTTCTGTATATAAACTTTATGATATTATTAACTGTGTTATTGGGCGACATGTAAACAACTACCATTATGATGTTTCTTCCATCGTCCAAAACACGGGAAAAATTAGGAACATTTATTTTAATTTTATTTCTCTTTATTTTTATTTAAATAAAGTAATATTTCAAATAAATTATATTTATTTCCACTATTACAAAGTGAAGATGTGCAAAATGAACTTCATTTCTTCAAAGAAAATTGATGACCTTCATGAAATGTGCATATTCGCATTATTTCGTTATCATTTCCATGTTTGTACCAATAGAATTTCTATGGCATATACATACATGCATATGTATATTATTTCTTTGGCACATTTGTCTGTATGTTACGAAAACAAATGCGAGCCACATACATATGTACATACATTCATAATAACAAGTGTCGCACGCATCTTTCGCATCTCCGTTGTCACGGAGAATCAATGGCCGAAACTCAAAGAGTCACTCCCGGAACACATAGAGCAGGGCAGGCTGCAAGCGACATCTGTCAAATATTAAAATACACACGTTCTTATGGACACAGTTATGTAGTTGTGCAGCTGTCTAAATAACTGTGTCCTTAAGAATGTGTGTATTTCAATATCAGATTCAGATGGCGCTTGCAGTCTGTCGCGTTCTATGTGTTCAGCACATCAATCTGTCGAAGCATTGACGCGACGAGACGCGAAAGAAACTAACAAACGATCGCCGATTGTTACCGCTTCCCTTGCCGCTGTAACAGCTTCGCCATCCAACGTGCGTAAATATGTATTCATATGTATGAACTTGCATAAGGAGCATGCATACATATATTTATGTCTCTTCATATTCTTGCGTATGTGAGACAGAGAACATAATAGGGGTATTCTCTTGCTCTTGCAAGATTGCAAATTGCAAAAATACTACACCGAAATATACAAGGGCACGAGAGCACCCATTGCAGAATCTAGTGATATATGAGCGACTGATTCAGTCAATTTATTGTAAATGACTATTGTGAATTGGCGCACCTTCTGCATGCATTTTTAACAAAAAAAACTATAACAAAACTTTATAATTTAAATAGAAATTATAAAATCTAATTAAAATTTACCTTTCTCAACAGTTTAACGACGTAATATGTCTTTATGTAAAATGGCAACTACAACAGGGTTGCAAATTTATTTTTGCGTGACATTGCACGCTAATATACATGGGTTTTGGTCTGATATATTTCACAGCCCTTGCAAATATTTTTCTGCGTGTGTTTGTTATTGTGCCGTTGTAAATCTGCAATGCTTGCACCGTGCACCGGGTTCTGCAAGAGCAAGAGAATACCCCTAATGTATTTTGTACACATTTTCGGTGTCAAAATGAAACAAAATATAAACAGCAAAACGAAATTCTTCGTTGGGAGTCTCTTCATATTCTCTTCTTCAGCATATATGCCTTGTCATCATATGCCGTAAATACATATATTTCTGTCTCTTCATATTCTCGGTTAGAATATGTGAGATAATTGTAAACAATGTTAAAATTGCGAGGCGAATTCCGACCTTACATACAATGTTAACAAATTTTATGTTCTCTGTCTATACTTTTAAGTTCTCTGGTTCTTGCAAATTTGTTTACATGCACACATAATTACATATGTATGTACGTGAATATGCGCGACCGCTTGGTCTTTTAATATGTACATATGTTAAATGAAATGTCGTAAATTTGGCAACGCGGTGAGCCTTCTCTATATTATACGTTCTCTGCGTTCGCCTCGCCTGATCACACTTTTGTTACACGTTCGCCTGATCACACGTTCGCCCGATCACACTTTTCGTCACGCGTTCGTCAGTTTACTCCCCAAGCCAAGCGCGCCTAAAGAAGTTTTACTTCAAAAAATAAATAGTCCGACAAATATTAAATTAAAATATTACCTGATGACCCAAAGTCGCAACACCCGGCAATCCATCTACCGCTGCTGCCCCAAATGTTGTTATGGCTTGCTCCTCGAATGGAGTCATTCCACTTATCGGAGGGCCTCCACCAGTCGCTTGCGCATGTGTTTTCAGTTTGCGCGCTCGCGATCGCAACTAGTGTTTCCAATGCATTAATGACTATGGAAATATACTTAGGTATGTATTTTAATAATGTGACACAAACACAAGCATTTATTAACTTACCTCCTTCCACTTGGCTGCCGACCGAGTTGGGCCTCTTAAGGCATTTAAATTGTCTGCTAACTCCAACCAAAGTATTTGCAGCCCTTGAGGGTTGGTCGGAGTTAGCTTCCCGCGTTGCAACTCAGGATGCTGCTTGCAAAACATTATGTAATGTTGCAGCTGCTCCTGAGTTGTTCTCTCCGTTTTTGTACGCCTAGGAATATATAAAATCATTGTAGATATACATATATATTTAAAATTTGCAAAATTACTTACATATGCTGATTATCCATTGTTGTGTACTTTTTGTTTGCTTATTTTTCTTAAAACAGCTGTAAAAAGCTTTTTACCTCACGTGGTGTTTTTTTCTTATGAGGTTTGAGCTAGAATAGCCTCACAAATTATGCCTCACAAGAAATCTTTCAAATATTTTCAGAATAGGGCTGTTAAAGTTTCTCTGCGTTGTTCTCCATAAGGGTTAAAAATCTTTCGGACAAATTATTGTGCTGTCGAACAGTCTGAATTATTTCCTCTGAAACGTGCTTTGTTTCACCCGCAACCCTTTCTAATATGTCAGTTTGTTTATTTACCGTGGGATTCCGTAACGTGAGACAGTCTCAAGTCTCTAAATTTGAGATTTTGAGTTAGAGACAATTTTTGAGACTTGAGACGATTTTGCTATTCTGTAAGTGCCAGTCACAAAATCTATTACATTTCATCATTCAGAGATGTTTTTACACTTGAACGGAAATAAATATGTCGATAATAAATATTAAATTTTCCAGAACATCGTCAAAAAACAAAATTATCAATAAAAATGAAAATATATGTTGACTTTGTTTCATAATATTTACGAAATTTATGTAAAATTTATTTATTTTTAACTTTTTCGTGTTTGAGTTGCTAACAAAATATAAAAATACGACAATCGATTAATATCTATGATGATCTCTGTTCAGTATATTCAAAATGGCAGACAAGAGCTCTTTTTGGTTTTGTGACCGGCTAACTACCAGGTCTCAATATTTTGAGACTAACGCTAGAGACTGTTTAGTGAATAGTAACTAGTCTCAAATTGAGACTTTGCCTCAAAATGTCTCGAATAGAGACTAGAGACTGGTTACAGAATCCCGCTATTAAAACCTTTAACAACTCGGTGCTAAAATTACGTTTTCTTGTTGCAGATGAAGGTGATGGTGATGGCAACGAAGGTGATTATGGTGGGCCGGACGGCGGCAACAATTGGATTAATGTTGAATTCTAAAAAGAATTAACTTTATAAATGCATGTGTTTATATAAATAAAATAAATTCGTTTTTTACCTCGGAATATGTCTCTATGTACAAAGCCGAATTAACGGCAGTACACCCTACTATGCGATTCACAGCATTATAATGCCTCCAAGGCGAGGGACTACCACCAGAAGGGCCAATTTTGGTTTTCTCCTCTCTGAAAGTATAGTTATTAATGTGTTAAAAGAAGAAATGTAATTATTGAAAAAACTCACCTGTATTCCTTTGTCATGTTTTCCACTTTGCAGTGAATTTCCTCGGCGGTGTATTTTTGTGCCAATTCCTGCGAAATCTCATTGCATATACTTATGAGCATTTCGCTTTGCACGCCGGAGGTCGTGGGGGTAATATTACGATTTTTCCGGCGCCGCGATTTGATGGAACGGATGGATAGAGGAGGTCCTCAGCATTAAAAAATGTATACACATATACCGTCCTCAGACGCATAGTTTCCGAGATATTTCACTTTAAAGTTCAAAAATTTGTAAAAACAATGCTCGTTATTTCACTATGTTTAACCCACTTTTCACATATTTTTTAATTAATATATATTTAATTACACTGTACACATTCGTATTTATCAAAAATTTACACTAATTGTATATTTTTTAAGAAAATAAATATACTTTAAAAATTATTTTGCACATTCAAAGTTTCAAGTGATTTGCGTGTTTACATTTATGACAAATAGCAGTGTTGCCATACTTTGTGTCCTGAAAATATAATAAAAAATGTGTTTCATATATTTATATGATATATTTATAATATATTCATATATAAATATATTCATATATAAATATGGATTATATTATATAGTATATTATTTAAAAAATATACAAAAATATTATTATACTATATTTAGTAAATACCGGTTTTATATTGCCAATGGAAACTCTGAAATTTTTAACAAAGAAAATTTTCCGTTAGATTCCGTTAGATCTAATTCGTTGGAATTTCTTTACTGTTATTCTTTTACATTGAAGTGAAGCGAAGTGAAATAGTAATTGTGTTATATAGCGACTTTTTTCCGATTTCTGTAAAAATAATAATTTAAAATGCCTCATCCGTTTTTAAATTCAAAGTTGAAGAATTTTTCAATCTTTACATCATTTGGACAGCTTGTTCAAACTAATGAGCAATCGTTGCTGTTTTTAGAGGAAGTGGGATTAGTTCCAACGAGGGATTCTACTCCTCCATTATGCGATAAATGCGGAGAGAAGATGCGACGAGAGGAGAGTAAAAAAGCGAAATTAGGATGGGTTTGGAGGTGCGATTCCAAGCCAACGAAGAAAAAAGGAGCGAAGGATTGTAGACAATGCATAAGTCCAGCTCGAGGAACATTTTTGGATGGGTGTCATTGTCGTTTGGCACCGAAAGAAATTCTTGCAATAATTTGCTGTTTCGTGAGCAAAATGAACGTGACGACGGTGCATGCCCAATTGACGAACTGGCGAAAACAAAATGAGGAGCCGATATTGAGCTGCAACACTGTGGTTGATTACTACAGTTATTTAAGGGAAATTGCTGAGGTGATATGTTCGAACGCTGAGTTTTGTCTCGGGGGAGAGGGCAAAACAGTCCAAATTGACGAAACGTTTTTAACGAAACGGAAATACAATAGAGGACGCGTTACGGGCCAAATGACAATGACGGTATTGGGACTTCTCTGCAAAGAAGACAAAATCTGTCGCTTTTTTCCGTGTAAACGGAAAAAGCAAGCAGATTTGTGGCCCTTTATTAAGAAGTTTGTGCATCCCGGTACATCCCGAATTTGTACCGATGGAGGAAAGCAATACCATGGGTTAAGTCAACTTTTCGGAGACGGTACTGAATGTTTAACTACCAACCACAGTATTGGGGAGTATGTGGAGAGGGGAAACCCAAACAATACTATTAATGACCTCGAGTGTCAAAACCGTTGGTTTAAAAGTTCTCTTAAAAGCCCAAAAATACTGCATCAATATATGGCTCTATATGACTATCGGCAAAATTTTTTAGAAAAGCATTACAAAGATGACCTTGGCTCGCAAATAATGCAACTTTTGTTAGACATAGGAAAAGTTTATCCTGGGTATAAAGATGGAAGTCTTCAGGAAGGGTTGGAATTGAAGGAATTGGAAGTGCCGACGGTGGAGTTCGAGGATTTAACGAATATTGTTCCTCAAACGAAACGGTTGCGTTACGAAACCATACATATGTAGTGATGATGAAAATGACGCGGAAGACATAAGTGATCCTGATTTTCATTTTAAGGATTTTCTTACTTAAAATTAAATTAGGATTGACAATTAAAATGTATATATGTAAAATCATTGAATAAATAGAAAAAACGTATTATAGAATGGAAAGTTTTTCAGTTTTTCTCTCTTTTTGATTAAAATAGGTGTTCGATCGATCAGGAAGAGAGTGAGAAAGTAGTTCGACACAAAAGAACTATGGATACCCCGGTGTTCGATCGATCAGGGTTATTTTTTTTGAAGCGCGGCCGAAGGCCGCCAGTGCAGAAAGTAGTTCGACACAAAAGAACTATGAATACCCCGGTGTTCGATCGATGAGGGTTATTTTTTTTGAAGCGCGGCCGAAGGCCGCCAGTGCAGAAAGTAGTTCGACACAAAAGAACTATGAATACCCCGGTGTTCGATCGATGAGGGTTATTTTTTTGAAGCGCGGCCGAAGGCCGCCAGTGCAGAAAGTAGTTCGACACAAAAGAACTATGAATACCCCGGTGTTCGATCGATGAGGGTTATTTTTTTGAAGCGCGGCCGAAGGCCGCCAGTGCAGAAAGTAGTTCGACACAAAAGAACTATGAATACCCCGGTGTTCGATCGATGAGGGTTATTTTTTTGAAGCGCGGCCGAAGGCCGCCAGTGCAGAATGTATTCGACACAAAAGAACTATGAATACCCCGGTGTTCGATCGATGAGGGTTATTTTTTTTGAAGCGCGGCCGAAGGCCGCCAGTGCAGAAAGTAGTTCGACACAAAAGAACTATGAATACCCCGGTGTTCGATCGATGAGGGTTATTTTTTTTGAAGCGCGGCCGAAGGCCGCCAGTGCAGAAAGTAGTTCGACACAAAGGAACTATGAATACCCCGGTGTTCGATCGATGAGGGTTATTTTTTTGAAGCGCGGCCGAAGGCCGCCAGTGCAGAAAGTAGTTCGACACAAAGGAATGTTATTTTTTATCTTTATTTATCAATTAACATAATATACAAAAACCGTTTGTATCATTTTCTTTATAAATGTTAAAAAGAAAAATTTTTCATAGTTTTTTTAAAACATAATATGTGGCAACACTGGTACTTGTAATGACATGTGAAGAAAAACAAAACAAAACAAAATAGGACTAAATTGCATGTAAAATTGTGGAACTTTAAAGTGAAATATCTCGGAAACTATGCGTCTGAGGACGGTATATGTGTATACATTTTTTAATCCTGAGGACCTCCTCTATCCATTAGTACCATCAAATCGCGGCGCCGGAAAAACCGTAATCGTGCCGTCGTGGGAACGTGCCTCCCATTTTTCCAGCAGCTCCAACTCATCCTTTAAAGTCCACCCAGAACGCTTTTTTCTGCCAGCCATCTGAAATTAAAACAAAGATAATCATTTTCGTTTAGAAGGCAATGCAAAATACTAAAATTACTTAATTTTTTATCTTTAATCATCGCTTTTCAAAATAACTTTCTTTACATTTAAACGTAGAACCGCTGCTCACTGTTCTTATTTTTCATTAACAATAGAATACAGCTGTCAATTATTAACAATGTTGCCAACGAAAATCTCACAAACTCCCTAAAATTTTGAAGAGTTATGTTTGGATTCAGCAACGGAGTTAGCTGTGGTAACTCCTGAATTAATCCCGAAAAATGCAATTAATTCGGTTTAACGCTGCCGTCTGTCAATGCTATTAATATACAAAATTAGGCCAACACGAAACAATCCGTGCGATTCTGTAACTTGAGACAGTCTCAAGTCTCTAAATTTGAGATTTTAAGTTAGAGACAATTTTTGAGACTTGAGACGATATTGCTATTCTGTAAGTGACAGTCACAAAATCTATTACATTTCATTATTCAGAGATGTTTTTACACTTGAATGAAAAAAGTATGTCGATAACAAATATTAAATTTTCTATAACATAGTCAAACAACATAATTATTTTTTATTTTTCATCTTTTCGTGTTTGAGTTGCTTACAAAATATAAAGAAACGACAATCGATTAATATCTGTGATGATCTCTATTCAGTATATTCAAAATGGCAGACAAGAACTCTTTTTAGTTTTGTGACCTGCTAACTACCAGGTCTCAAAATTTTGAGACTAACTAGTCACAAATTGAGATTTTGCCTCAAAATGACTCAAATAGAGACTAGATACTGGTTACAGAATCCCGCTAAATGACATACATACATAACCACTTTGCATGTCAATATGGAAATGCCGACGGCAAAACGCAAAGGCATACATTGCACATACATACGTACAAGCGAATTCTTGGTTGAAAGCAAAAATTGAAGCATGAAAAATTGAAATGCCGACGGAAAAACGAAATTCCTTATATTCGTACATTGCGTATGAATCATGAAAATATCATCATATTGTTTAGGTAAATCTTTTATTTATTTAAAATGACTTGTTAAAAAAAGATCAAATTAACATAAAACAATTGGAAAAATAATAAATAAAAAAAGTTCTACATACATACTTATTTCCATTCAAAACGCAACATATTTCCTATGGAGTATCAAAGAAATTATTTTCCTTCAAGCTCTAAACACATAACGCCGACAGACGACAAACGACATCTGTCAAATATTACACACGTTCTTATGGACACTTATTTTGATGACGACACGAAAACACGACTGTAGGCCGACAGTTGTCATTCTCGCTAATTCCTATTTGCCAACGACAGTAGAACGACAGTAGAATGAAGAAGAGAGATGAGGAAGAGTGGTGATGCCACTAATATGTAAAATGTAAAATTATTCACATCTCTTACAAACTTGACGTTATTTCACAAATAAAAGCATAATATGCTCTATTTTATCATTTGTAATAACAATTGACAATTTAAAACAAAAATATATATGTACCTATTTACTTATTTTTTGCATAAAAAATTTAACTTTGAACAAAATATTAAAATTTCATTGAAGTGCAAGGTATTAGTATGGCCACAACGTTGTGTACATGCAAAATGGACAGCTGTGTTGTTTTGTTTTCATTTCACTTTCGTACTCTCGTTTGTCGTTTGTCGACTGTCGTCGTTTTGTGTTCAGTAGGTCAATATTCTCTGTTTGGGAGTATCATCATGGACATGCATACATACAGTGGCTCACAGCTTATTTTATACACTATGAATTTATGTGTTTAAAGTGCTGTAACAAAAAAAAAATAAAATGAAAACGGTAAAATTTTCAATGCAGATTTTAAAAAATATGTGTAGCAAGAGGGTTAAACAAAAAAGAAAGGAAAAAAACTCAACTCCCTAACAGCCAGATGATAAAAAGCAAACAAAGTAACAGAATTATGCTTACAGCTGATTTTATGCACGCATTTATTTTCTTTTTCTTTTCTTTCTTTTTTTCTATTTTTGCATTTCTTTGTGCGCGACAGTGTTCCTGGAATTGTTATTAGTTAATAATTAATATTATCGCGCATGTAAAAGTGTCAATAATCGTGTTTTTACGAAACGGGTCGTCGCACAACGATTGAGCAGCGCGAGCCTTAATTCATCACTTTAATCGTGAAATGTCGCAGCGAAAAATTGCTGAAGTAGTCAATTTAAATGCATCGACTGTCCAAAACAATATTGAGCGCTTCATTCATGAAAATCGGATCGAAAATAAAGGCAGAACTGCTCCCAACAAAATGTTTAATGCTACCGACGAGTGCTATATAGTCCGTAAAGTAGAGGCAAATTATCGATACCAAAGTTTAGGTTAGGTTAGATGGCTGATCAGAGATCGCACATGGACCAATAGACGTAGTCCTTTGTGAAGCCATTGAAAAAACGAACTCCCGTAATCGGACTTAGAGATCGGCGAACCGCTTAGTAGCCAATAAAAATTTTGCAAAGGCGCTTAATTTTTATGCCCGCCGGATCGGTGGGATGTCTGAAGGTATGTGCCCCTAAGTGCCTAAGTCTTGATCTCCCAAAAGCAGGGCAGTCAAGAAGGAAGTGCTGGCTAGTTTCTGCTGCATCTTCGTCCAAGCAGCTTCTGCATGTATGCCAATAGGGCAGTGGCCCGTCAAGAGCCCCATCACTAATGAGAGGCTAGCTTTGCTGAGGGCAAATAGATCACTAGATCTCCTGCGATCTATATTGGGCCTAAAGACTTTTGCGACCGCGCAGGTACCAATGCTGGTCTATCGCTGACCAAGCATCCGCGAGGCCCAGCTATCCAGTAGTAGAACACAAGAAGATGCAGGAGCACCTACCCGTTCCCATTCTACCGATAGCAATTCTATTCTTCTTCCCTTTTCTGCTCATCAGCTTTGCAGTTACTTGCAATGCCGCTGTGGCCCGGCACCCATACCAGTCTTATAATAAAAGCTTTCGCCGCCAGAGACAGTGACGCCAGACACTCTTCGACCAGCCCTGAACGCACTGTGATACCAAAGCTGACCAGCGAAATTGCGAATGACTTGGGTAAATCGTGTTGTGCTGAAACTGTCCGTCGAGTGCTGCGTCAACGTGATTTGCATGGTCGAGTTGCTAGAAAGAAGACATTTATAAGCAACAAAAAAAATCAGCTAAGTAGAATCACCTTCGCCAAGGAGCATGTAACCAAAACACCGGGCTTCTGGAATAGCGCCATATTTGCAGACGAGTCAAAATTTAATATTTTTGGTTCAGATGGAATGAGCTATGTCTGGCGAAAACCAAATACCGAGCTCCAAAAGCAAAATCTTAAAGCTACAGTAAAGCATAGTGGAGTAAGCGTCATGGTTTGCGCCTGTATGTCCGCAGCTGGCTTTGGAAATTTGATTTTTATTGAAGAAACGATGAATAAGTCTGTATACCTGGACATATTGAAAAACAATTTGCTCCAAAGCGCCGAAAAATTGCGAATACGACATAACTTCCGTTTTTATCAGGGTAATGACGCCAAACACAAGTCGGCAGTTGTGCAGTCTTGGCTAAGTTGGAACTGTCCACACTTAATGGCGCCGCCAGCACAGAGTCCTGATATGAACGTGATAGAGAATTTAGGGACGCTTTTGGACAATAACATTAGAAAACATCAATCATCTAGCAAGGAGCAGTTGAAAATAGCACTTGTAAAAGAGTGGAACAAAATTCCTCCAGAATCCAATCCATCAAAAATTGGTAGATTCGATGCCAAAAGACTGAATGATGTGATTAAGTCCAAATGCTGCCACACTAAATATTAAATTTATGGAAATAGTTAGTTTTTGAGATACATGCAATCTGCATAAAATAAGCTGTGACCTGAAATATAGCAGTATTTTTTGTTTTTACCTTTTAAGATAAAAAATATATTTTTGAAAAAAATTTAATCCCTATTTAAAAATAAATAATTTACATTTGAATAAAATAGCATTTAATTTTATTTTATATACGAGTAACATTAAATTTTGGTGTTAGGACTCTATAAAGTTCAAAAAAAGCTCTGCATAAAATAAGCTGTGAGCCACTGTATATTTATGTTTTTTCATATTCTTGGGCATGTGAGACAGAGAACATAAGAAAATTTCTTTACGTTCTCTGTGTAAGAGGTGTCTTTTGTACACATTTTTCGCTGTTCAAAATAGAATAAAATATAAACGAAAAGCAAAACGAAATTCTTCGTTTGGAGTGTACTCATGGGCATGCATACATACATTTCTATCTCTTCATATTCTCTGTTTGGTTAAATACATATATTAGTCTATTATTACACGCGGCAACAAAAGTTGCTAATTCTAGGGCGATTCTCTTTTGCTGTCGCCCATTACCTTCACACGATCAACTTTTGTTGCGCAACTCTGTTCGAGTATTTTTTATTCTCTTTGAGTTTACTTTAACCCATTGTCTACTCTTTACTTTAACCCATTGTCGTTTCTTTTTTCTTATAGATATTTGTTCCACACTATCGCATACATTAATCAGTTCTGTCAATTAAGAAATACATTTTATTTATAATTCAAAATTAAAACAAAGATTATATAACAGTCCTTCACATACATATATCACCCTTTTCACTATCGTCTGAATCAACTTGTACGGCTTCCTCCATACATTTCACAATATCTTTAATTAATTCGATTTTTTCGTCATACTTCATTTTCTAAAATATTTATTTTATATTATTTATATCTGTATACATATTTGCAAATTACTTACCAAAAGATGAAATTAAATTTTTTAAATATATTCAAAATATTAATTTCAAAAAAATATACGCCAATGCAACTATGTACTACGAAAGAAAGAACACGAATGCCGAAAAACGACGCAGCGAACTGTTACGAATAAGAACACAAAGCGAGTTGCTGAACACTGGAAACTCGGCGCGATTCCCCTCTCCTCGTCGCCCCTCGCCTATAAACCAAGAGTTGCCGCAACTTTTGTTGCCGCGTGTAATAGGCGAGTTACATACATATATTTAATTCTCTTCATATTCTCTGTTTTATTATGTGAGAGAACTGTAAACAATGTTAACTTTTTACAGCGTGACTTCTGTGGCTGTGAGGTGAATTCCTTACTATAAATCTAACAAATGTTCGATATCGAACCTGCACCTTCTCTATAGGGGTATTCGCTTGCTGCGTGCAATGTCACGCAAAAATATAATTGCAACCCAGTTTTAGCTGTCATTTTACATAAAGACATATTACGTCGTTAAATTGTTGAGGAAGGTAAGTTTTAAATAGATTTTATAATTTCTACAGTGACTCACATTGAAAGTCGGGCAGGCGCAAAACAAAATTTCTACTTATAATAAAACTGTAATAAAAAGAGATATTCAACTCAATCTTTTTTTTTTTTTTATTAAATAAAGTCTTATTGTTAAAAAACAACAAAATTATATATTCAAAGTAACATAAAACTTAACGCATGTAACAAAAACTGCACTAAGGCCACTTTTTCGCCTCACATTGAAACTCGGGCAAACTGTATTTCTAGAAAATGTAACGGTAAATGTTCCGTTATATCGACTCGAAATTTCACTATAAGTCTGAAGATTTGTCATTTGAATATCGTAAGCCATTCAGTGAAGTTTAAGTGAGTATTTTTTTTAAATTTCGCGAAAAATTAAACAGTCTACTTTGGTTGAGCGCAATTTAGTCATATATCACCATTTACAAGGAAAAGCGGAGCGTGAAATAGCAAATTTTGTGAAGAAAAGCAAGTCCACAGTTCACGATATTATTACTAGATATAATCGATGAGAACTTTATTTTAAGAGAAACAAACAAAGGCCTTTTACTTCTGCACCCAAACTAGCTGCAATGGTCGAAGAATCTTCTGGTACTAAGGTTAACCCAGAAACTATAAGAAGATTATTACGAAAAAATGAGTTACATGGTCGAGTAGCAAGAATAAAGCCCCCAATTAGCAAAAAAAATCAACATGATCGACTTGAATTCGCTCGAAAATTTATGGGTAAAGATTTCTCATATTGGAAAACGGTAAATATTGACAATAAGAACGTTTCTATAATTCTAAGGTCGATTTTTAGGTATTATTTACAGACGAGAGTAAGTTTAATTTATTCGGATGTGATGGAAGAGGTAAAGTGTGGCGTAAAGTAAATCAAGAACTTGATGCCAAAAATTTAAGGAAAACAGTAAAGCACGGTGGTGGCTCAGTAATGGTCTGGGGGTGTATGGCAGCTTCAGAAGTTGGAAATTTACATTTTATAGATGGCATAATGAACAAATATGTATATTTGGCGATTTTGAAGACTAATTTGAAAGAAAGCGTGCAAAAACTTGGTATTGAAAGCAACTTTCAGTTTTATCAAGACGACGACTCAAAACATTCGGCGCTTGATGTAAGAAGTTGGTTGTTATATAACTGCCCAAAAGTAATCAAAACTCCAGCACAAAGCCCGAACCTCAATGCAATTGAACATTTGTGGGACGAATTAGGACGCAGGATGCAGAACAGGATGTACACATCGAAGAAGCAGTTGAAAAATGCTTTATAAGAGGAGTGGAACAAGCTTAGTCCGAATGTGTGCAAAAATCTTGTTGAATCAATGCCGAGAATACTGCAAGCAGTAGAAAATCAAAAGGATGGAGCCACAAAATACTAAAAATTATTTTTTTGTATGTAAAATTTTAAATACTTATGTCTTTTACGTCTTGCCCGACTTTCAATGTGAGGCCAAAATATGGCCTTAGCACAGTTTTTGTTAAATGCGTTAAGTATTATGTTACTTTGAATATATAATTTTGTTGTTTTTTAACAGTAAGACTTTATTTAATAAAATAAAAAAAGATTGAGTTGAATATCTATTTTTATTACAGTTTTATTATAAGTAGAAATTTTGTTTTGCGCTTGCCCGACTTTCAATGTGAGTCACTGTATTTAAATTATAAATATTTGTTACAGTTTTTTTTGTTAAAAATGTATGCAGAAGGTGCACCAATTCACAATGGCCAGGCATAATAGTCATTCACAATAAATTGACCGAATCAGCCGTTTATATATCACTAGATTCTGCAATGGGTGTTCTCGTGCCTTTGTACATATGTATATTTCGGTATTTTGCAATCTGCAATCTTGGAAGAGCAAGCGAATACCCCTTATGATTTAAGTTCTCTGGTTTAGTTCCTTGATTTTAAGTTTTGCTATTCTTATATTGTTCCTCTCCTTGTCGCTTTTGATTTTGTACTCATGCTTTAACTTTGCAACCTTTATTTTTTTCCTTCTAGTTCTGTTTTTTCTTCCATTTGTTTAACAGGTTTCTTATAAGACTTAACTAACGATTTTAAATAGTATTTCACGTCTTTTAAAATTTTAGTACTTGGTTTGCCCAGAGAACTTAAAGCAAAGAGAAGGTGCAGGTTCGATATCGGACATTTGTTAGATATATAGTAAGGAATTCACCTCACAACCAGAGAATTCACGTTGTGACATGTTAACATTGTTTACAGTTCTCTCAAATACTCAAACAGATAATATGAAGAGAAATAAATATACATGTGTATGTACCCCTGCCCACCACGGCTACCCGCTTGTGGCAAATATTCCAATACAACTACACATTTTTTCTCTATACACTAACACCAACGCACATTTTCGGGTTATTTTTTGTTTACCTAAATGCGATGAAAAAGTTTCTTTCATTTCTTCATTTATTTGAATGAATGCGAAGGAGAAAACATAATTGTCAATAGTGACAATAGAAAATCCCAAAAAGGGTAATAAAAAAACGATTGAAAGACGCATGTCGTTCGTGATCGTACCATCGTAAAGGAGGCTCGTACAACAAGAAGGTAAGTAAATGAATTTTATGTGATTTTTTAACAATATTTTGAAAACAACTACAGTGAGTCAAAGTGAAACTCATACAAAACAAATCAAAAACAATTTCGTTTGAGAAGTTATATTTAATTCACTTGTTTCTTATATATTCCAATTATTTTATCATTGTTGAAATATCTTCTTATAATTTGCTTACTTTTTTTAATTTTTTTTTACAAAGTATTAAACAAAAATTGCATTCATAAAAAATAATTAAAATTAGACATCAAAATGAAACTCATACATTTGCAATATTAGGCAAAGAAATAAAGAAAACATTAAAGTATATGTTACGTTAGTATTTTGTGGGGAATCCCTTAGAAATCTTAACTGCTTGTAATCGTTTTGGCATTGATTGAACTAACTTTATACAGTATTCGCTCGATATATTGTCCCATTCTTCTTGAAGTGCCTTTTTCAGAGTTGTCCGGTTAGTTATATGATAATTTCTGATTCCAATTTCCAATAGACTCCACAAATTCTCAATCCCGTTCAAATCTGGCGATTGAGGGGGCGTTTCTAGTACTTTTGGACAACTAAACAATAACCACATTCGTACATTATGGGCTTTATGTTTAGGGTCATTGTCCTGGTAGTATATAAATTTATCCAGGATGCCCAATTTTTCTGCACTGCTTTTAAAATTTTGATTGAGGATGTTTAGGTAAGTGTATTGGTTCATTATATCGTCGATAAAAAACAATTTACCCGCTAGCAGACATACACCCCCAAACGGTTACACTTCCACCGCCATGTTTCACGGTAGGACGTAAATTTGGTGGTTTCAACTCTTCATTCGGTTTTCTCCACACGCAAACTTTACCATCAGATGTGGATAGGTTAAATTTACTTTCATCAGCGTAAATAACGTTTCTCCAATACTCGAAATCCTTTCCTAAATACTCTTTAGCAAAGGTCAGTCGTTTCTTTCTATTACGTTCATTTATGTATGGTTTGTTTCTAGCTGTTCGCCCATTGTAATTATTTTTTCGTAGAATTATTCGTATAGTCTCTGGATTAGCGGACTTATGCAAATATTTTTGTGCTGCCAATGCAAGTTTAGGAGCACTTATTGTAGGATTTTTCTTCACTTCTCTTATAATCCAGCGTTCATCTTCAGCACTAAATATTTTTTTTGTACTACGTTTTTTTTTTATTTTTCACTCCTTGACCTTTCTTGTATCTGTTAATTATACACTGCACTGTTGAAAAGCTTCTGTTCACAATTTCACCGATTTCGCGAAGAGTTCCCCCTTTTTTGTGATCGGATCGCTCGGATACAGAAGTTTGTCCTCTTTGGCGACCCATTGTAACAAAATACTTAACACAACTGATGGAATGCAGTAAATGAAACAAAAGAAACGAAATAAAATAGCAAGCAATGCATAACGGTACTTAACACGCAGTTGCCACCTTCAAAAATGTCTTGTATGAGTTTCATTTTGATGTTCAATTTTGAGTGACTTTGAGATAAATTGAATTTTATTTATTTTTGTGCATGATTAAAAAAATAATGATTTATGTTGCATACAGACACCTAATCAGTGATTAAAAAATAGAGGAAAAATATTCATAGTTATCACATATATGCTGTTTCATTATAAGTCAATGCCCATTCATTGCGTTGTATGAGTTTCACTTTGACTCACTGTACTTCATTTATTTTTATAGCATTGGAAATCAGAACTGAATTGGAAGCAGCAGCAGCAGCTACAGTCATCTGAGAAATAATAGGGACACATGACTGTATTTCGTAAAAATGCAAAGAAAAATAATAGTTTCATTAAGGTTGAAATTGTGTTTTTATTTTGAAATAGGTTTATGTTTTTACCATAAGAATATTAGAGAAAATAACTCGAATTTAATTCAAAGAAGAAAAAAATTAATTATTTTAATAGCTTTACCCAAATTAGGTTGTGAAAAAAATAGGGACAATTGCAGTTTAAAAAAAAAAAATGTTCAATTCATTTTTTTTACAAAATTACTGTTAGAATTTGATTCTTCAATACTTCGTTGCAAATCCTTTATTTTGAATGACAGCCAGACATCGGCGAGGTAATGAGTCAATTAATTTTTGGCACGTGGCCCGGGGAATAGCTTTCCACGCTTCCTGTATCAGTAGCCAAAGTGCATCTTTGTTTGTTGCTTTTTTACCCTTTAAATCTACTTTCACTTGTTGCCACAAGTTCTCTATGGATTTAAGTCCGGTGATTGAGCAGGCCAGCTTATTACGTTTATATTATTATCCGAGATCCATTTTTTTGCTAGCTTCGATGTGTGTTTTGGGTCGTTGTCTTGCTGGAACACCCATCGAAGGGGCATGTTTTCCTCAGCATAAGGCAGTAAAACCTCATTTAATATATTGCAATAAGTCACCGCAGTCATTGTGTCCTCAATTCGATATATTGGACCAACTCCTTGGTAATAGAAGCATCCCCACGCAATAATTGATCCTCCTCCGTGTTTTACAGTTTTAACTGTATATTGCGGGTTAAAAGCTGTGTTCACTGGCCTGCGCACATGTTGAGTACCGCAGTCAGGGTGAAAAAGATTGCATTTGGTCTCATCTGACCACAGGATATTGCGCCATTTCTCCACTGGCCACTTGACGTGCTCATTAGCAAAATGGAACCTCTTAATTACATTTGGTTTGGAAAGAAAAGGTACTTTTCTGGGTCTCTTTGCTTTTAAATTTTTATTAATTAGCCATTTACGAATGTAGAAGTGTCGACGTCCAAAGAAAATTCCTTTTTAAGTTCACTAGAGAATGCGAAGGGGTCCTTTTTTAAAAATCGCATTATATTCCTTTCAAGAGTTGGAGATATTTTTGATTTATTGCATTCTCTACCATTCTCTTGGAGTAATTAAACATTTCGGCTATTTTCCGGTATGAAAATCCCTGATTGTGGAGGTGTTTTATTTGCTTACGCAGCTCAGCGCTGCAGTGTTGTCCTCTGCCCATTTTAAATTACTAGATTAAATTATATGTTAACTTACTCAATTTATGATTATATAAAATCTCATATACAATACCTTTGTTGCTTAAAAATTTTTAAGAATTCAAATTTCAAAACTAACACCAATTTAATATTCCCGTCCCTATTATTTCGCACACTCAAAAACGATCTTACTTCACAAAATGATCAACAGCTGCGAAACGACGCTAAATATTTTTTGTTTTTTTTTTATAACGGTTCTATACTTCACTGACATCCCAGCAAACAATTACATTTTAAATTTTTGATAATTTTTTTAAAATGAATCAGATTTTATTTTTTACCTATTTTCAAGCAAGTGTCCCTATTATTTTTCACATGACTGTATATCATCAGAAGCGGAAAATATCAGTTGTTAAGTAAGTATGTGAAAAAAGTGTGTGTTGTTTGAAATTGGAGTGCGCAGTCCAATATAATACGCAAAAATAAATACATACGTTTGTATGTATTTTATGCGTTTAAACCAGTGTTGTCCAATGCAATAGTATGTAGCTTTCACTTGTGTGTGTAAAGCGTTGCTGCAAACTGTGTTGGCAGAAAAGTACACTGAATAAATAATGAGCAATTTTTTTTTTATAATGTTGATGAAAATGATTTAAGTTCAATTTGTACAAATGTTGATCAGTGCGTTTTTCATTACTTTGTCCACATTTATCTCAGAATTATACTCCTTAATTCGAATGAGGTCAGCTATATGTTGATCCGAAAGATTGTTTCTATACTTATTTTGGACCAATTTAAGTGTTGAAAATGAAACTTCACAGCTATATGTGGATCCAAACATGGAATATAATTTTAAAATTTGTGTTTTTATGTTATAATATTTTGTTTCATCTATTTTCTTCCAAAAATTAATCCCTGATTCAATAGCCAATGATAAATCACTACGCATCTTTAGTAATTCTTCTTGAACCTCAGGGTCTTGGTTATGAAGGGTGCAATATAAGGGATTATTATGAAGCTCTATTACATTTCGAATGATATTAAAATCACTGAATCTATTTTCATAATTTTTTAAAACGCGGTCAACTATATCTGCATATGTTTCTAATTTGTTTTGATTGGAAAATTCCTGAATAATAGCTGTTGTACATGGCATATTTGTTGAATCATTTTTCTTAATCTGTTCTATTAAAATTTTGAGTTTGTATCCAAATTGGTCTATTGAAGTTAACAAATCGAATATGTTTTTATTTTTTCCTTGGAGCGAGAGGTTTAATTTATTTAAAAGTTCTGTGAAGTCGCACAAAAAAGCTAAGTCCAATAAAAAATCTGGACTTTTCAAAGAGGTGAGAAGAGTTTGTGAAGAAGAAGGAGAATCTTGCTCCAAAAACAATACAATTTCTTTTTAGACTTTTGCCTCGGCTTAGCCAACGAACTTCGGTATATAGAAGTAGATCTCCATGTTCGGCGTGCAATTCGCCTAAAAATTGTTTGAATTTCCGATGGCTGAGGGCATGGTGACCTCCTTTTATTTTATTTATTATTTTTATGGCTATATCCATAGCCTCTACCATAATAAGTTCCTTCGCAAAAAGGGCTTGTTGGTGTATTATACAATGAAAGGTTTTAAAGTAAATAACCAACGAGCCCTTTCTTTTTGCCAACCATGACTTTGGCCCCATCGGTACAAATTGAACTCAATTTATTCGTATCAACTATAGAAAAAACATGTTCATTTACGGCTTCATATAAAGTTTCGCCTTTGACATTACCGTGCAACGATAAAATACAAACAATTTCTTCGAAAATTTCAAAATTTGCATTTATGGTTCTAAGACACATTACCAGTTGACACAAATTGTTACTATCCGTGCTTTCATCCAAACAAAAAAAAAAAATTGCAATCAGACAGCCGTTTTTGCATACAATTTTGAATATATGAGCTAATATCTTCAGTTCTACGGGCAATAGTTTGTTTTAAAAGTGGAATAGTCGCAATAACTCTACACAATGTTTTGCCTTCTTCTCCAAAGCATTCTAAAACATTTTGAAATAATTCTTTAAAGAACACCCCATCGGTAAATGGACGGCATTGTTTTGCTAGTGATAGCGATACAATATAAGAGGCTTTTTCTTTTTGGAGCGTATTTTTTTCTTTGGGACACTCACGTTGTTTTTTATTTTTACTGTTATTTTTGTTATTATTATCAATATAATCGAAATAATTTAAATAGTATTCTGCTTTTTTTTGTAAAAGCAGACTTGATCGTTCGGTACCTAAAATTAAATCATACTGATTGTGGGAGGATTCATAATGTCTACATAATGCATAACGTGTAAGATGTGCAATCACTTTATTACAAATGAGGCAATGGGCTTCTCCCTCCATATTTTCAACAAAAAAAAAATTTGTCTCCCATTCAATTTTAAACATTTTTATAAATTACGCATGGGGTATTTTCTGGCAGTGTAAAAAATTAAACTTGCGCATACGTGCTAGCTCACAGAATTCTGAAACGCAACTGAAATAATTAGCTTCGCCATACGCTTAGCCGAACCAAGCTATTCATAGATATGCGAGCAGTTTACTGGCTCTTTCGTTTTTTCTGAAGCTGGCAGAAGAGTATACGTGTGAGTATACGTGTTTGACGTCGCAGCAGCTAGCCTATACCCCGGGCATAGAAAAAAGCCATTTTGGCCGACACTGATTTAATCCAATATAACAGGCACATTTTTGCCCGAAAAGTTAGCAAAGTGCGCACGGGGGCTAGATGAGGGGAATATAAGTGTACGGAGGGAAGAGCATAAGAAGTTGCGAAAAAAAATCAATTATATTCCTGCGCAACTTAATACCATGTTCAGACCGACACTTAATCACACGATTTCGGCTGTTGAATGAATTATCCCACTAATCTTAAAAATTTATCAAGATTTCGCCATACAAAAATGACAGTTCCAAATCAATTCATTGAAATGATTTGAAACTGGTCCACGCAAAATCTCTCTGTGCGACTCTGATTTTGCGCCGTCTACTTGTCAGCATTGAAAATCTGTTACATTATCACAGCTGATTTAGACACTACAAAGAGAAAAAATGCAAACAAACAATTTTTTTTGAAGCAAAGAATCTAATTTCACCTGAAAATCGACTTAACAAATAAAAAATGCATCCACTATTTCTATTATATGGAAGATATTTGAAAAAAGACGGCTTTTATTTCAAAATACTATATGACAATATTTTCTTTTGATAAATATTAATCAGAGATAAAGAGATGTTTAACTCCTCTCTCACTGGAAGTGAGATAGCAATTGCTAAACGTCAAAACCACCTAAACTCGACCAACTGTCAAAGTTTAGGTGGTTTTGACGTTTAGCAATTGGAAAAGAGGGACGACCAGATTAAAATCCCGCCAAATTATTGTTCGAATGGAGAGATTTTTCATTATTTTGTCTCCATTTGTAACGGCCATTAGTTCGAAGAATACCGAAGGCGAAACAGCACGCAGATTGAAAGATGTGAGTATATTTTAATTTTTATTAAGTAAATTTGCATTTATTTAATACTTTTTTATTTTATTTTACAGATAAAATGCCGAAAACAACCAGCAGTTGGAGAAAATGCATTGTTGGCTGCAACGAGGGAGGAAGAACATTTACCTTTCCAAACAGTGGAACGGATCTCGAACGGTGAGTGAAAAACATTAAATAGTGCAAAAAGTGTTTGTGAAAAATTTCGATAAAATCAGTGTTTCGATTGTTCAATGAGTAATTTTGGATAATGAAATTAAATTCCCGTGTCTCT
This sequence comes from Bactrocera dorsalis, assembly GCF_023373825.1. Taxonomy (NCBI): domain Eukaryota; kingdom Metazoa; phylum Arthropoda; class Insecta; order Diptera; family Tephritidae; genus Bactrocera; species Bactrocera dorsalis. The sequence continues at coordinate 35,097,021 of NC_064303.1, read as the reverse complement.
TCAAATGTGATGTGCTGAATAAGTAGAGCGCGACAGACTGCAAACGACATTTGTCAAATATTAAAATACACACGTTCTTACGGACACAGTTATGTAGTCGTGCAGCTGTCTCAATAACTGTGTCCTTAAGAACATGTGTATTTTAATATTTAACAAATGTCGCTTGCAGTCTGTCGCGCTCTACTTGTTCAGAGCGTAACTGTCAATTTATTGCCATTGCCGTTAATTATTTAAATAAATTATTTTAAAGTAAATAATTGAATATTTATGATAGTTATAAAAAAGTCGTACTTTAAATATTCATTAAATATACACTTTTTGCACTAGTGATGAGCGATATTTCACTACCGGTGATTTTTTCACTGTGATTGAAAAATCGCAAATCGCAACTGCGATCACTTTTTATAAATAGCAGTTCGCTTCTATGAACTGCGATTGCGATCGCAGTTCGAAACTGTGATCGCAGTTCGAACCAGTGAATTGTGATCGCAGTTCGAAGCTGTGATCGCAGTTCGAAACTGTGATCGCAGTTCGAACCTGTGATTTACGATAGCAGTTCGAACCTGTGAATTACGATCACAATAGCAAATAGCAGAAAAGTAACAACTTTCTTCAGGGTATTGTATATATCGTATATGCTATTTTTCGTCATAGCGGTTTGAAGTTTTGAGTGTAACGTTCTTATATAAAGCATTTTGTGATGAAAACAAGAATTGTAACTAATTAATTTCAGAAAAAATGATGGAATAAAAAAATTACGGGTTTTTAATATTTTCCCAAAGATTAGGAAACTCGCGTTAATTATTTGGTCTTGAAAATATTAAAAGCGGGTATTCTAAACAAACAAATTATCAACCACACTAATGGTAATTCCTTCTAAGAAATGTGTGAAACCATCATACCAACATACAAATGAACTATGCAATACGCTCTAAGTGTCAGGTAGCCGAACCGCTCCAATATTTGCGAAAATGTAGTGAAAAGAAAGGCGGAAAACCTACGTAAGTGGTAAGTGGAACAGACCCGGACTTTTATTCGGCCAATCAGTGTCAAATTGGCAGAATCTGCCGCTACAACAACAACAACGACGTTTGAACGTCGACTTAGTTGCGATCGCAATAGCAATATAAAATCACAGTGATTTAAAAATAGCAATCACTGAAATCACAGTGATTTAAAAATCGCAATATCGCTCATCTCTATTTTGCACTATTATTATTATTATTATTATTATTATACATATTTTATAATTAAATTTTTACCTTTTTGTATTTTATTTTGTTTCTTTTAATAGGCGTAAATGTTGGCACAAACGTTTAGGTGTTTTTCAAGATCTGAGTGAAAAAACACCTAAACACATTTTTGCGTGCGAGCGGCATTTTTCGAATGAAATGCGTAACGCAAAAAAATTGCGTCCGAGAGCCGTTCCGGACATAAATTTAATTAATGAGCCAATATTTAACGCCCCAAATTCTGAAAATATAATTGAAATAGGCGTTGAAGATTTTTTTCCCCAAATGGAAGGAACTGCCTCAAATGCAAACGGTGCATCGAGGCAGCTGCTTCCACTTTTAGAAAGGGAAGACCGGGAAAATATTTTAGAGCCTCTGCCACTTCTTGAGGAGGAACTACTAAAGAGTAGTGAAAAGGCCGCGCAAACAGGTAGGGGTCTGACAGCAGGGACAGATAGAAAAAAAAAAATTGAGAGAAGAAAATAGAATTTTAAAAATAAAATTAGACGAAAAAGAACAGGAGAATAGGAGTTTAAAAGCTCAGTTGGTCCAAATGGCAACTGAATTAGAAAGATGTAGGGAAATGTTAAGAAGTAGTTCATTTAGGGAAGAGTCAGATCCTCTTGAGATAGTTTGCAGCAAAGTTCCTCCTCAGTTAGGTGCTTGTATTAGGAGTAGTTTTTTAAATAGTAATCGCCAAAGTCACGGTCGGCGATATGACACTTTTCTTAAAACTTTAGCTTTGGGTGTATTTTTTTTGTCACCAATCGCTTACCGCTAACTAAAGCACCAACTTAGTTTTCCCTCGGAAATTACGTTACATAATTTTGTCGCAGATTGGCCTCGTTTCCCAGGTTGCACCCAAAGCAGCATAAAGTCTTTACAAATTAGGAGTAAGGGATTTTCTTTCGAACAAAAGTTCATATCAGTTTCTTGTGATGAATTGTCACTGAAATGTCATTTGCAGTAAGATAGGAAATTTGATAGGGTGATAGGTCTTGGAGATTATGGCGATAAGAATCGCACTCTAGAATAGCTACAACTGCAATGACCATAATGGTGCAAGGTGTGGGGAACCTTGGTCCCACCCGTTAGCTTATTTTTTTTATTAAATGCTGATGTAAAGGGGATATCCTCAAGAAATATATTCTTGAAGCCATTACCCAACTTCAAAATATAGGGCTAGTTCCTTGCCATTTGTTAGGTGTTTCAATGTCGCGGCATTTTTTCAACGATAATAGTAAGGAAATAAGTACGTTTTTTACAATAGCCTCCATTTATTAAACTGTAGTCGAAACTGCTTACAAAATATGAAAAATAAAGTTGATTTTAAAAATAGTCGCATATGTTGGTCTGACATAGTCCATTTTTATAAACAGGACTCTAAGTCGAGTTATCGGTGTGCGCATAAATTAACCGATGCTCATATTTACCCCAATACCTTTCAAAAAATGAAAGTTAAATTCGCGTCTCAAGTTTTAAGTAATACGGTCGCTTCAGGTATGCTTTGTCTTAACAGCTCGGGAGCCTTAAGCTCAAATAGTATGAGCTTCATTAATACCGCGGATTTCGTTTCTTTTTTCAATAAATTATTCGATATCTTTAATAGTAGTTTCACTGAGGCCATTGTACCCACTAAAAAAGTTTTTATAAGTTCCCCAGAGCAAAACCAGTTTTTAGATGAGGCAGAAAAAGTTTTGAAAACAATTCGGGTCGTAGATGAGTTAGGAAACGACACAACAAATAATTTCAATTTTATAAAGGTGTGGTTAATTAATATTAATAGTTTAAGACGATTGTGGCGATTGCTGTCACACTCAGGATTTCCTTACCTGAAGACAAGACGACTATGTCAGGACAGCTTAGAGCGTTTTTTTGGTCAGATTAGATGTAGGGGAGGTACTAGAGTAACACCTTTCATGTTCTCTAGTTTATTTAGGAAGTCATGGGGTTTACGTTACGTAAATATCGTAACAAAAGGTAACTGTGAGCTGCCTTTAGAACCCGAAGCCACAGTTATTTCAGAACATAGCCATAATGTTCTTCTTAATGTATGCAATGATTCCGTTTTAAGTGACCTTTCTTGGCAGGATTTCCAGGGTTTACCACGGCCCGAACCCTCCATTGTTAGATCCATTACTTTAGATAGTAGTTTAGAAATTAACTTTTTAAAGGAAAATGCTTTTAGTTATTTTTGCGGCTACCTTTATTTGAAAATTTTTAAAATGCACACATGCCTCCTGCCATTACCCTATTTAGGAGATGAAATTCCTTCTGATGAATTCATCTTCATACATCAAAACCAGATCGATAAATGCAACTTAGTGAAGCCGCCTCAAGAATTTGTTGCAATTATTAATAATTTAGAAATAAAATTTGTCGAGGAATTTGACAGAAATTGTCACAAAATAGGATTAGGAGAAATTCTTTTTGCTAAATTAAAAGATATTAGGCCCTTCTTGTGTTGTAAAGACTGTGACCCAAAGGTAGTTATTGCTCTATTTATAAGAATTAGAATTTATTTTGTGACGAAATTTTTAAATAGAGATTTATCTTTACCCAATTTTAAAAATAAAATTTTGTGTGTTTCACATTTGTAGTTTTCATCTTCCTTTTTTAGTGGTTGCAATGAGCTAATTATTTTACACTAAAATAAGATTTTTTAAGCAGATTCGCATTAAGAGGCTTTAAAGTTAGAACGTTTAATAGAAAGTTTTTAATAACAAATTAGAATTTGGGGTTTAAATATTGGCATTTGTATATATGTATGTTTATTTTTATAGTTTTAAGTATTATATTATAATATGTGATATGAAGTGATATTGTTTTTGTTATTTTTTTATACTATTATATATGAATTGTTATTGTTTTGTTTTTTTAGTTTTTTTATGTAAATAAATTTTTAATGGGTGATATAGGCCTACTGGGGAACCGAGCACCCAAAAATAACTTCGGTAACGCGCCCTTTTGCATACCTCATAGGTGGTGTGGAAAATGCGAATTGGGTATTTTATTTAAAATGCCCAAAAAATATCTTTTTTTCTGATCTGGCTACAATGGGAAATGTTATAAAAAACGCTTATTTTGAGGCGCTCTCACACTGGAATAAGTTAAACATCCCTTTATTCCTGTATTAATCGATGTGACTTCATGAATGAATGTAATCTAATCCCTTTAAATTTTCGGTCTGAACTAATGTTCATCGCAGAATAGTTGCGGGTCACTATTGTTCACAAATTTAAGAGCGGAAGTTTACTTCATATCGGAATTGTACAGTTGTGTGAATAAAAAGAGGTAAACATAATTTGCACGTTTTAGAGATTCGCATTAATATCTGTTTTAATTTACCCTTGGATGCTGGAAATGTTAATCACTGTTAGGAAAAAATATATATGTATATGTTATACTTGTATCTAAAAACAATTTTATTTAATAAGAAAACAGCATATTTTAAAACTTCACAACACCTTATGGTTGTTCCTAATTTGTTCACACCACTGTACATGTGATAGATCAGTTAATGGTGGTGATGCCAGTTGTAAAAATTCATTTTAGTTACAATTGGGAAAACTTTTCTCGAGTTGTGGGCTTTTATACGTACATATGCATATCTGGATATATAAAAAAGAAAAGATACTTGTGACCATTATATATAACTAGCTTTTTACCCGCCGCTTCGCCCGCAGTAGAGCCATTAAATAAGTATGAGAGATAAAGTGTAAGAGTATAATAATAGAAATGAGTCAAAATGATAACTAAATTTTATTGCTTGGCTGAGATCAACAATTTTTAAAAATTCCTACAGACAATGAAGATTCCACACCTTAAAATATGCGTATTGAAATGCAACAACTAATCTTAAAATATATTTCACCCTAACAAAAATAAATAATTCTGAATTCGAACAATTTTAAAAAATAAAATACAAAGTATTAATCTAGGATATTTTTGTAGACCATGTTATAAGTTTTCCCGTCGGGTGCAAATGTGTGTGAATTCTGGGCATTAGATACACATGAACAGGCTACATAAAGTTGACCATGAGAGAAGCATGGGTTTTCTAAATGCTCTCCTGCTACACGTAATGTTTGTCCTTGTGCCTTGTTTATAGTAATAGCAAAGCTAAGCTTGACGGCAAACTGAACACTTTTAAATTGGAATGGAAAGTCAGTGGGAATAATTGGTATCCGAAGTATTATAACAAAATTTCCCTTAGCGACACCTGTTAAAATAGTAGCACCAAGTATGTTCTGTCCCAATTTTGTTATCCGAAGCTTTGTTCCATTACATAGCAGAGGAGCATCTAGATTTCGCATAAGCATTACTGGTACATTTAGTTTCAATTGAAGTTTATGTGACGGTACACCCGATAGTTCAAGTGAATTTAAAAACTCCACAGGATATGAAGTACTTAGTTCCGTATCTATAATTGTATCCATTGACAAATATTCCTTCATTTCTCCTTGAACCTCGTTTAAAATGTCAGTGTTGATCCTATTAACAATTTCTTTTCTTGGTGCTAATATTGCTCTTGCACACAACCACTGATCACTACGCAAATTTTGTTGCAATTCCGGAAAAACATTAGCAATGAAATCCACCTCACTTTCTACTAAATTACAAAATTCTCTTGACAGTAATATATAGCCTTCAACGTCAACAGCTAAACAACCATCACCAATTTTCAACAACATTTCTGGGTAAAGTCCTGAATCCACGTCATTATGAAAATGCGCTCTCATATTCGTTTTCAAGCGGAGTTTTTCAACTGTTGACCATAAGCGTGGTGATTTAATGCACACTTGAATTTCGTCTGCTGGTGTCCCCCTCTGAATCACTGGGAGGGTTTGACGGAAATCACCAGTCAATAAAACTACCATGCCAGTTTGGATATACCAGATTTTCGCTTCCGAGGCATTTTTTAAGAAAAGCAGAGTAAGATCTAAAATAATAAAATGACTGCTACTCACAAAAATTACGAATTACCTAAAAAATTTTAATAGTTTTATACTGCATGTAACGACAGAAGAAAATAACAAAAAATATAGAAAAATTAATATTATTATGTTAATACAACTCTAACAAATAATTTCGACCAAATTAGTTATCACAAAAACGGTACTCACGGACTTTTATTTAGATCATTAAAAGAGAAATAATTCTTTCATACATAAGTAACTTTTGTGTATCTTGCTTTCGCAGCGCAAGGAACGGAAGCCCTCAAAGATAAATAATTTCCCTCGTTTTACCACTGTTTCTTCGCAGCGTGATGCCTATAGCCGATAAATGGACTATCCAACACAAAAAGAATTATTCAATTCGAACCAGTAGTTTCGGAGATTAGCGCGTTCAAACAAACAAACTCTTCAGCTTTATAATATTAGTATAGATGTGTTTAAACATATTGCAGTTCCATTTAACGAAAATGCTTATATAAATGCATACTTATATGATTTGTGATATTTTCAGTCTGGTTGTTTTATCAATATATTCAAAGAATTGAGGTTTTTTTCTATAATTGTTTTGTTAAATTTTAAAAATCTATGTTGCCTCTGGAAATGTATTAAACTAATAATATGCGCTATAGAAAGGGAACAAATATTTTCAAAAATAAAAGAAATCATCAAATAAAAAATATATTTGCGCGGTATGGAATTGAGAGTGGCTAAACACGCAAATAGAATACAAACGCTGATGGCAGAAACATCTTCTCACTTCGCTACGAGCGGCAAGCGTTTTGTTCTCGTTTTCATTCGAACAATGTTGCCATTACTCAATACGCATACATATGTAGTTTTGTACACATCTAAGTTTTCAATTATAATTTTTCATACTATAAAATATCAAAACTGAAATCAAACTATTAAAATTAGTTTTTAAATTTGTAAATAATAGCATTCGATTCTGAATTTGAGTTATTTTAAGAAAATTTCAAATATATCGAGCCTGGCAACCCTGCGGTGTGAGAGAGCAATCAGCTGAGTCGTTTCTACGGGGAAAACCCCAAGTCGATAGAAATTCTACGTTTGGCGGGTGGTAGAAGGGTTGTTGATTAATTATTTACATAGCGCTCTCATAAGATTCATTTGGTCACATGTTTTTGAAGAAACAGTGGTTCATAAACTGAAGTTATTATTGAAATTACTTTTTATAAGGAAGTTTAAAGAAATAACCTGGTTTGAAACTTTTTGCTTTGAAAATTATATCTAAAATAAGAAGTAGGTTATCTGATTTAAATTTTGGTACAATAATGCGTGTAGCTATAGCAAATGAGATTAAACCAAACATATAATTTATTATTTCAAATAAACAAAATTAAATGCTGATATAAAGACATATTAGAAAAAATGAATACTAAAATCAAATATTAGGGGTATTCTCTTGCTCTTGCAAGATTGCAGATTGCAAAAATACTACACCGAAATATACAAGGGCTCGAGAGCACCCATTGCAGAATCTAGTGATATATTCAGTCAATTTATTGTAAATGACTATTGTGCATGGCTATTGTGAATTGGCGCACCTTCTGCATAATTTTTAACAAAAAAAAGGTGCGTGGAGTCCCTACGCGCGGATGAAGTTATACTTCTTAGTGATATTCAGAAATGCATATCATTTTGTATGAAAGAAAACTAGAAAACTTAAATTCACATTTTATAAATTTATTATGCACATAAAATGAAGAATAAAGCAAAGTCTAAATGAATGAATTTTGACTCAGAAGCGTAATCATCTCTCTTTTGTTCTTCGCCAATTTGGCTGCCGGATTGACTTGTGAAGATCAATTTTTTGTTGGTGACATATTCATATGTGTACGCATATGTATGTTTGTATGCTTGTGATTTATTTGTTCGGCAATGTATGCTAATATATGTACATATAAGTATATATGAATGTATGAACATGCAAGTCAATGCGCGCACATGCGTATACATACACTCATATGAGCATGTGCAGATACACAAGATAGGATAGAAGATGTATGCCTTTTAACATCGTATACTATACAAATAAATATTTTTCTTACTAATAAAAATTAAAATAAAGAAAAATATTTATTTTCATAGTATACGATGTTAAAAGCAAAAAATTAAAAATTTATTCTGTCGGGATTCGAACCTGGGACCTGTGTTAGCATCTTGACCTTCCAAGCGCTTACCACCAACACCACCATTGACAATTAGGTTGCGCTGACTTAAGTATGATGTGGTTATGAATGCAAGAAACATACTGTTACGAAAGTAGTATTAAGTTATATTTGTATTACTATATGCATCCCTGATTATGAACAATAGCTGTAGGTATATGGAATAGCATTTGTCTTGTTGTAGACATCTGGCGCCACGGCTGTCTGCTCGTCGAAACAATAGACATCTGGCGCCGCACTGTCTGCTTGTCTAGGTAAACAATTGCTGAGTCTGGCGCCGCGACTGTCTGCTTGCGTCTGGCGCCGTATAGCCGTATGTTCGGGTAATTTCCAGACGCGATATTCTAGAAGGACACGTCGGCATCAGCGAGAAGTGCGTGGCTATATAAGCCGTGGCAGCGCCAACGTAATCAATCAGTGCTAAGAGTAAACTGCTATAGTGTAGACGAGTTGTGAAATAAAGAGTTGTTGAATTAAATTAAACAGTGTTGATTTTATTTGTCAATCCAGAGATACGAACCTAACAAAGTAAACTAGCAAGAGTAAATTCGTAACAATTGGTGTCAGAAGTGGGATTGTCAAATAATCCAAATTCAAGATGGTTAAATTCGGAGAATTGAGAATTCAGCAATTAAAAAAGGAACTGGAGGAGCGTAATTTGCCGATAAGTGGGCAAAAGGCGGATCTGCAAGCACGATTACGTAAAGCAATGGAAGCGGATGGAATTAATGTGGACGAGTTTGAATTTGATGGGCCAGAAACTTCTACAAAGGTAGAAGAAAAAGTAGAAGAACAACGAACATCATCAAGTGCAGACATGAACATGCTGTTAGTGGCTATACAGAAAATAGCTGAAAATACAGAAAATGCAGTGCAAACAGGAAATCGTCTGGCACAGCAAATAGCTGAAAATGCAGAAAAAGCAGTGCAAACAGAAAATCGTCTGGCACAGCAAATAGCCGAAAATATATCACAAATAACAGAAAATGCAGTGCAAACAGAAAATCGTCTGGCACAGCAAATAACGCAAATAGCTGAAAATACATCACAGTTAGAGTCTCGCCTTACACAACAAATGACTAAAAATAATACGCAGTTGGAAAAGCGTTTGGTACAACAGATTACAGAAAATAATACACAAGTGCAAGAGAAATTTTCAAAATTTGAAGACGAATTAAGCACAATAAAAAATGACGAAGAAAATTTAAGATCAGAATTTCTTCAACTGAGTAATCGTGTGCGAGAACTGCAACTGCATGGCCCTGCACCATCAACAAATAATCCAAGACTGAAGGCACCCACATTCGATGGAAGTATTCCATTTCAAATTTTCAAACTTCAGTTTGAAAAGACAGCAATGGCCAATAACTGGAATGCAGCAGACAAAGTGGCATCCTTGTTTGTATCATTGAAAGGACCTGCGGCAGAAATCCTTCAGACTATTCCAGACTGTGAACGGGACAACTATGAGGCATTGATGAGTGCGATAGAAAGACGATATGGTAGTGAGCACCGGAAACAAATATACCAGATCGAACTGCAAAATAGGGGTCAGAAAATGAACGAGTCATTGCAAGAGTTCGCAACTGAAATAGAACGACTGGCTCATTTGGCAAATGCAGATGCACCTGTGGATTACATTGAGAGGGTAAAAATTCAATGTTTCATAAATGGAATTCGTGATGTGGACACCAAACGCGCCACATATGCAATGCCAAAAAGAACGTTTGCTGAAACGGTTTCGCACGCCCTCACACAGGAAACAGCTTCCCTACTAAGTAAACCAGCACACAAAGTACAAAGGATTGAAATGGAACAACCGGCGCTGATGGAAGAAATATTGAAGACTCTGAAGACAATTGCTGCACAGCGAGTAAATACAACAAGCAGATGTTTCAACTGTAGAAAAGCGGGTCACTTTGCCCGAAATTGCAAGATAAAAGTAAACCCATCAAAATGGAAACAACCAACAGAACACCGAAAGAGGATTCACCACAAAAATCCGGATGCATTATCACATCGCCCTTGTCCACTGGAATTTAAACATTGCTCCAAATCAGAAGGAAAAGAAGGTATAATCGACGTGCGATTACTGAATATAGAACCTGAAGATGATTGGACTCCTCACCGCATCAGAATCAATCAGCTGGAGGACCCTGATCTTGCAAAGCTGATAATAGCCAAAGAAAATGGGGTACGACCACCAAAGGAACAAATAAGTAACGAGAGTCCAACGGCAAAAGCATATTGGGCCCAATGGAACAGCATAAACCTCGTTAATGGATACCTTCATCGTACCTGGGAAAGCGAAGATGGCAAACAGTCTCGTCTGCTGATCATAGTACCGAAGTCCATGATCCCGAAAGTATTGAAAGAATATCACAATGGACCTAGTGGAGGGCACCTTGGAATTACAAAAACTATAGAGAAGATTAAACAACGGTTCTACTGGATCGGTTGTCGAGATTCCATAGCAGAATGGATAAGTAATTGCGTAGAGTGCATGGCAGCTAAAGGTCCTAAAGCCAAAAGTCGCGGTAGGCTACAACAGTACAACGTGGGATCACCATTTGAACGAGTCGCAATGGATGTTGCAGGTCCGTTTCCAACCAGTACGGCCGGAAACAAATATCTACTGGTTGTCATGGACTATTTCAGTAAATGGCCAGAAGTATATGCCTTACCAAACCAAGAAGCGAAGACAATAGCCGAAGCGTTTGTAGAAAATTGGATAACAAGGTTCGGAGTGCCCGTCGAATTACACTCAGATCAAGGCAGGAATTTCGAATCTTCCATTTTCCAAGAAGTCTGTACATTATTGGGTATCCACAAGACACGGACAACAGCGTTACACCCACAATCAGATGGGATGGTAGAGAGATTCAACCGAACGCTTGAAGAACATCTGCGGAAAATCGTTGATAAAGATCAACGGAATTGGGACAAGTGCATCCAGATGTTCCTGCTGGCGTATCGTTCAGCGAAGCACGAGACAACTGGTTACACGCCAGCAAAGATTATTTTCGGATCTGATCTGCGACTCCCTGCTGATCTTAAGTTTGGAACGAATCCTACAGCTGTAAGAAATGATGGAGATTATTGTTCTGCCTTAAAGGAAGAAATGAATGAATTGCATCTAATGGTAAGACAGCATACGCATCTGATGAGCAATAAGATGAAGGACCGGTTCGATCAAGCGGCAAATTCAAAAGGTTTTGAAGAAGGTGATCTGGTCCTGTTGTACAATCCACTTCGAAAGAAAGGCTTGTCCCCGAAACTACAGACAGCCTGGGAAGGACCCTATATGGTGATGAAACGACTTAATGACGTGGTATACCGCATACAAAGAAATGGAAAAGCACGATGTAAAATGAAAGTAGTACATTTGGAGAGGCTCGCCCCATTTGGTTCAAGAGGATTTGTGCCTAATCGGGACGATTAGGCTTTAGTGGAGGGCAGTGTTACAAAAGTAGTATTAAGTTATATTTGTATTACTATATGCATCCCTGATTATGAACAATAGCTGTAGGTATATGGAATAGCATTTGTCTTGTTGTAGACATCTGGCGCCACGGCTGTCTGCTCGTCGAAACAATAGACATCTGGCGCCGCACTGTCTGCTTGTCTAGGTAAACAATTGCTGAGTCTGGCGCCGCGACTGTCTGCTTGCGTCTGGCGCCGTATAGCCGTATGTTCTGGTAATTTCCAGACGCGATATTCTAGAAGGACACGTCGGCATCAGCGAGAAGTGCGTGGCTATATAAGCCGTGGCAGCGCCAACGTAATCAATCAGTGCTAAGAGTAAACTGCTATAGTGTAGACGAGTTGTGAAATAAAGAGTTGTTGAATTAAATTAAACAGTGTTGATTTTATTTGTCAATCCAGAGATACGAACCTAACAAAGTAAACTAGCAAGAGTAAATTCGTAACAATACGATGGTTCTAATAATTTTGTTTAAGTATAGAAATATACGTACCTTGTAGAACATTTGCTTTCGCAATAAATTTATCACAGCAATACATATGCATAATATGTATATACATATACATAACATTGCTGTGATGCCCTGAGAAGTATAGTCTTAATAAATTTATTTTTAATTTTTTGCTTACTAATAGAAATTAAATTTATCACAGCAATATTATGTATATGTTTATGTATATTGCTGTGATAAATTTATTTTCTATTAGTAAGAAAAAAATATTTATTAGTATAGATTTCCAAAAGCACAGAAATGATTCTGTGAATTTATTCATTAAAATCGCCACTCAGAAGTCATTTTATCCCTTGTAAGTGAGCGATTTTCTTAAATCTCACGCTCCCAGATAGAACCATATAACTCGTCCTCGTGGGTCAGTTTCAAAAACCACAGAAATGATTCTGTGTCAAGAATGATAGAAAAGAGATTACGCATTGCGCAGGTCCGTTATACTAAACATACAATTCTGACGTCACACGGCGCAGTAAAAAATTTGACAGCTATAAACTATACTACTCTAACATTCTTGTTTCTTGTTTCTATCATTCTTGATTCTGTGTGATTCTGAAAGGCCAACGCAGAGTATTTCAACCAAAACATACGTAAAATAGTTGAGAAGTCGCAGAAATGAAAGACAAACGAAAGAAGTATAACTTCAATAATGCACAAGCATACAAACATACATATGCGCACACATGTGAATATGTCACCAACCAAAAATTGAAACATTGTTCTACAAAAACAACATAAGCATGGAACATTGTGTTGTGTTGTTGTGTCGGCCGAGCTGTGAAACGAACAAACGATCGCCGATTGTCACCGCTTCGCTTGCTGCTCGCACATCTTCGCAGACAAGGTTGCGTTACATTCATAAGGATGGAGCGAGGTTGCGCAACTTTGCGTTACTTTTATATGGAAGGTTGCGCAACCAGAATCTATCGCAACCTTTTCCGGCGTCGTATAAGAAGTATAACTTCAAAAACTGTAACAAAACTTTATAATTTAAATAGATATTATAAAATGTAATTAAAATTTACCTTCCTCAACAATTTAACGACGTAATATGTCTTTATGTAAAATGGCAACTACAACAGGGTTGCAATTTTATTTTTGCGTGACATTGCACGCTAATATACACGGGTTTTGGTCTGACATATTTCACAGCCCTTGCAAATATTTTTCTGCGTGTGTTTGTTGTTGTACCGTTGTAAATTTGCAATGCTTGCACCGTGCACCGGGTTTTGCAAGAGCAAGAGAATACCCCTATTTATTATACTTTTTGTTATTTGTCTTACATTTTATAAATTTATAGTAGTTACAAAGAAACTTAAAATTGTTAGACAATTTCACAGTTATTACTCACAGTGCAACTTCCTATATATGCGCTCGCTCTCATCTGTAAACATGGTGTGGGAAAATACGTTGCTCTACTTTGTAAATATGGAGTGGTAAAATACGTTGCTCTCACTTCCCTCTTCATGTTAGCCCGCGATGATCCCCTCACCTAGCCCTCAAAATGTGCTCTTTTAATTTCAGGTTTTAATAACCTTTATATTATTTCAGATATTTGTCTTTTATTATCTTTTTCAGATATTAATTATTTTTTTAAATTAAATATATTTTTATTTATACATAAATGCAAACCTACATCAGCCGTCTATTGGGGATATTAGAGCAGGATGGATATACTTTTTTATATGACACTGCTGAATGAGCACAACAAAGATGTATGATCACATGTATACGTCCGTGTGTGGGTAGATTATTCTCTCGGCCTATGGCAAACTACACATGTTTACCCACATACTTACCCACTGATTATTTGGTTTTTTACCGGCTCATGGTTGGCAAGGAAGGCATATAATGCCATAGCATGCGAGAATGATAGAAACAAGATTGCGCAATGACGAGTTCAAATTTTGTTCCTTCTGCGCATCTACGTCACGGTTGACCAACTTTCAATCGGCTGATTTTCAGTTGTTTGTTTTTCTTAGCAATAAGAAGCAATTTTGTATTGCAGGCATACAAAATCATGAATATCATCAAAATTTAACATCAATATACTTAAGTGAATATTAATAAAAGATATCAATATAAGTGAATATTTTATAGTGAACATTTACCTACATATTCATTTAATTGAATTTTCGTTGTATTATTTAAAAAGAGACAATCTTTGCTGTGTTTGTTTCAACCATATACATACATTTATGTAAACAAAAATATTGAATATTTTGTAACCAAGTATCAATTTATTGTTTTATTCAATTTTCTTTTTTTACTAAACATATGTTCAATTATGTTTTTATTTAAGGAACGAATCCTAAAATACATTCTAGCTCTGAAAAATAATTCTTTTATTTTCGAGCTACAATTTACATCAACTGACACACGTTGGAAAATATTACCTGCAAAAATATAATAAACATACATACATGCGTATCAATAAATGGAATAAATTGTTAGTTATTATTATTAGTATAATTAGGATAAAAAACAGTGGTTAGTATGCAAAAACTTAGTTTGTATGTAAGTACATACATATTTGCATTTGTTAATATCAATACATTTTGATATAATAATGTTTTCTGTAGTTTTAGGTTTATAATACTATGTGCGTTTAATATTTTGATAATTACCGGTTAGAGATAAGTAATTTCCTTCCAAATCTGGTGTGTTGTCGACTTCAACTTTGCCTTCTTCTGTGATCGCTCCTTCGCTGTGACCAAGTATATAGGAACGCAGCCTATATTTGAACTCCTGCCTGTGAGGGTGATCGTGAAGACCGCCTTTTGACCTGATTACGCCAAAAAAATTTTCCAAAACGTCCTGGTTCAATCGATAGGTCAAAACGTAATCAATTTTGTGCTCTTGTCATAAGTCATCTAGCAGCAATTTCAAAGCATTATTGCTTTGGAGTATACCTGTCAATCATAAGTAAAATCAAA
Source organism: Bactrocera dorsalis (assembly GCF_023373825.1). Lineage (NCBI taxonomy): Eukaryota > Metazoa > Arthropoda > Insecta > Diptera > Tephritidae > Bactrocera > Bactrocera dorsalis. Next base: position 35,081,714 of record NC_064303.1, on the reverse strand, counting down.
AACTGTAGAAAATCAACTTATCTAAATATATACATATGTAGCTTGAGTATTACCCTTTTGGAATGGAAGCAAACCTTTTTTACCAATGACTCTCATTGATGAAATCAGCTCCGTCATCTGTTCCACTACATTATTTTGTTTGTTCAAAGCCAAACCGTAGGCGTGCAAGCGTTCCCTCACTCCATCTTTGGGCACCCTGACATTCATTACGTCAAACCAGTCATTTGTCTATAAAATGAATATTTATAATATATGAACATTTTAATTAATATTTTAAATATTACTTACAATTTTGAAAAGTCGATGGCATTCCTCCTAATTTTCGTTATGTAGTAGACCTAAACTAGCCGCTCGAGTTATTGCTTGAGCATTTGTGTGGGAGAACAATTTTGTGGCTAGTTTAACCTTTTGCCTTTCTGCTCCTGTCACACACAAATGTTTCAGGGAAATTTTGTGCGTGATGGACAGCTCGTTGGACGTTAGCGAGAGCAGCTTCACAATTATGTCTTTTCTAACAAATTTTCCATTGATAGTAAAGCCCTTATCCAAAAAAATGATTTCTTTGTAGTTTTATTAAGTGGGGGACATCAGCAAAAACCACAATCCTGTCTCCGTTGTGTGAAAACCAGCAATAGAAAAAAGAGACCACAATTTAAAGTATATCATAATTTAAATAATTGTTTAGTGAATGTACCAAGGTTTCTCCGCATTAATTTCAAGATCACTATATAAGCCTCTATTTGATCCACCCAAATCGCTTACAATGGCAACAATATTGTAACCGCACTTTTTAACGTTTGGCAAAACGCTAAACAATACTTCCTTCGTTATTTTGCAGTCATAATCGAAGAATACAGGCTGTTTCTATTTAAGGTTGGTACGCAGCTCTCAAGTAATTGCTCAAGAAAAAAAATACATTATTTCTCAAGTAATTTTGACAGCTGGTTACGCATTGTGAATGATCCACATTAGCAGAGCAAGAGAGAATAAACAAAGTAAACAAACTTTGTGCGTGTTATGTTTGTATGTGTATGGTAACATAAATATTTTCATTGAGATTTAAGGAATGTTGTTGATGATTGGTAGATTTTATACAACATTTCAAAATGGAATATACTTAATAATAATGATTTCAACTAATTTAGGAGGAATTTGGCGATTACTTCAAATTTCCTTCAAGTAACAATTGTTGATTTGATGTTTCTTCGCAAAACCAGGTTAGCCATATTCACATTTTATTGAAAAAAAAAGTATTAAAAATTAGTACTAGATTTCTTGAGAGCTGCGTACAAGCACAAGTAAATTTATCGCAGGAAAGTTTCTTGACCGTTTCTTAAGCGTTTTTTTATATGAAGTTTTTACGTTTCTTGAGAGCTGCGTACTAAGCTTTACTTATCAAACCTAAGAGAAAAAAGTACATTAGAAAAAATTGACTTCAAGTAAATTAATGAGTTTAATTACCTCTTATCATTGCAACCTGAACATAGTTAACAGGAGGCAATGTCGAATCAGTGGATCTATCGCAGCAGTAACACTTTCTGAACTTCATTTCATCAAAAACTGAGTACACAAATTTTTTGCGCTTGTGTTAGCTCAGTTGCTGCCTTCAACAGTTTCATCTCCGGCTCTATGACACCTGGAGCTACGTCAATTTTTTTTTACCACCATTGCAGAGTGCGCACACCTGGTAGAGGAAAGTTGTTTCTCCTCAAAAGTTTGTACGCTTTTGGGCTCGTTGAATATAGCGTGATCGGCTTAGCTATGTCTTCTTCTTTCCAATTCCACCGTTTGTTTCCATCCCTTCATTTTTCAATCTGTAATAATATGTGTAATGATCTTTAATATATTTTGCAACATACTTTCTAGAATTTCAGCACTTACCTGGCCGTTGGTGAAAATGCAGCTAAGTTTTTGCTCCAAATTTTTTCTATGGAATTCCGCAGTTTTAATAGAAATCTTAAGGCGTTTAATTTCTGCTAACTGCTCGTTTTTTGCACTTATTCAAAGTGCTAACAACACTATTTAGCCTTTGTCTAAAAAGAATTGGAAAAAAACATACTTATGTACTTATGTAAGTAAAAGATACTCGTACTTCATCAATATCAACTAGGATTAACATTTCTGTTTCCATATGCAGTATTTTTTCGTCTTTTTCATCGATGACCTCTTCTTCTGCAGTTTGAGGTGCCACTCCAACGTCGTTTTTTTTAATTACTTCAACAGGGTCGGTATTCTTCCAGATTGTTGTCAACATCTCTTTTTTGGAACGAGACTCCATCCTTTTCTGCCGTTCATTAGCCTCTGCAGGAACAGTGGTTAACGTGGGAAAAGCGCTGGCTAGCAACTTCGTTGGATTCCGCGAACTTAAACCTGCAAGAGCGTTGGGTTATAAAAGTAAAATTATTGTTATCAAAATGCTATAATTACCCATTTCAAACTGCAAATTTATTTCGAAAGCTCCTGGCGCGAAGTGCACTTCACAAACGCACGCATTTTTAACGTTAATTTTATCCGTCCGATTCGTAGCACTATTTTTACCATTGTTATTATTACAACCGAACACTGCACAACGCATTTAAAAAATATAGAATTTAACAATTAATACAACACTTGAAAACACAATTCGAATTCACTTTCATTAGCGCGGGCGAATACTAAGTCAACCGTGACGACAGCAAGAACAGCTGACTGAAAGCAAACATGCGCATTGCGTAATCTTTTTCCCTATCATTCTTGATTGCAGAAAAATAAGTTATTTTATATTCAATTTTTAACAGCGAAAAATGTATACAAATACAACTCTCTCACATACTTATACAACCAGAGAATTTGAAGGGAAATAAACCCTACCAACCACATCTATCCTCTTGTGTCAAATATTTAAATACAACTACACATTTTTTCTCTATGCACTAACACCAACGCACATTTTCGGGTTATTTTTTGTTTACCTAAATGCGATGAAAAAGTTTCTTTCATTTCTTCATTTATTTGAATGAATGCGAAGGAGAAAACATAATTGTCAATAGTGCCAAAAGAAAATCCCCAAAAGTGTAATAAAAAAACGATTGAAAGACGCATGTCATTCGTGCTCGTACAACAAGAAAAAGTAAGTGAATTTTACGTAATTTGTTTTTTCTTAAATAATTGCAAATAATTATTTCATTTGTTTTTATAGCATTGGAAATCAGAATGGATTGGAAAAAAAGTAGAAGCAGCAGCAATATCATCAGAAGCAGCAAATAAGTATCAATTGTTAAGTAAGTATGTGAAAAAAGTGTGTGTTGTTTGAAATTGGAGTGCGCAGTCCAATATAATACGCAAAAATAAATACATACATACATATGTACATATGTAAATGTACATATGTATGTATGTATTTTATGCTTTTAAGGCGGCCTGCACAATCCAATATAATATGTGAAAACAAATGTTTGTTTTATATAATGATCAAATAATATTTATCTTTTCTTTCAGATATTATTATTTTTATTTAATTATTCTTTCTTTTCAGATTTTATCACTATTTTTATTACTTAATCTTTGCTTTCAGATATTATTGTCATTTTAATAAATTAATATTTCTTTTTTTTTAAGATATTACAAATTCAATGTAATTATTATTTATTTTGAGGTTTTAACAACCTTTATTATATTTCAGGTGTTTAAACTTATACCCAATTTATTGGGGAACACACACCATAAAGCATAGAGAGGGTGCAATTGAATTCTGTGTGAAGTTTGATTGGGCGGCTAACAGAGCTAATAGATTTGTAGTAAGGAATTCACCATTTTCGCTGCTATTTAGCAGAAATGAGCACATTTTTGGCAGAAATATACATATGTATGTATGTAAAACGACTGAATTCATGCGAGAATAAATAAAGAGAAAAGCTTTGTAGAAGAATATACAAAGTCACACAGAGAATGTAAAAAAGCATTCTCTGAGTCACATATGGATGGTTATTTTGTATTATATGAACCACTAGCTTTTACCTGCGACTTTGGCCGCATAAGTTTTTTCGTTTTCTCCCGGCTGTAAGTCCTCCTGCAACAATGTCCCACTATCGCGTTCCGGTCCTTAACTTCACATTAAAATTTCTTCAAAAGCAACCTCAGCACATAATGGATAAATCCGAATGTTTCCTTCTTCTTTACTGGCGTAGACACCGCTTACGCGATTATAGCCGAGTCAACAACAGCCTCTCATCCGAGGTTGGTTGAAACTTTTCACTGTGGGTGTTTTTTTACGTGGCGTGTCTCAAACCCAGCGCACAACCCTATGCAGGGGTTTGTTTCCCCTTCTCACTTTAGCTCGCCTTCAAACGGATGTTCTTAGGCTACCCAGAGGATACTTGGTCAAAGGCCGGAAGTCGTGAGCTGATTGAGTCATATGCAAAAGAATCGTTTCTGGGCACTCCCAAGTGAATGGTGATCAGAGAACTTTCCTCACTTGCGTGAACTTCTACACATGACTCCATCCTCCAAAAGAACCCGAAATATAAAAAGTAAATAATATAAATCAGTTTAAAAGACTACTAACTACCTACCAGCCAACCCCCGATGTTAGACAGTGTGACATCCGCAACATCGTCTGCGTAGGAAGTACTAACTTAATGTAAGTAATATAATAATGTAGGAAGCTAAAAATAATAGGCCTTATAACTGTAGTACATTTTTGTAAACTATGTTCTTGTTTTTCCCTCTCTGGCCAACACATGGCGATTCTGTGGACTGGAAACACGTGAGCAAGCCACATATAATAGTCCGTGAGAAAAACAACTCTTTTCTAAATTAATGCCGGCTACTTTTAATGTTTGCACCTGAGCTTTATTTATCGTCATAGCGAATGCGATTTTCAGCGGAAACTGTAATCGCTTACACTGGAATGGCAAATCTGTCGGAATTATGAGTATACGAGGGATTAAAACATTCTCTTCTTTTGCCATTCCAGTCATAATGATTGCTTTTACAATATTGCGACCGAAGTGTGTTACTTACAACCGTGTGCCATTACCCGTACACAGTCTTGATGCATCTAAATTCCGCATTAAAAGGACAGGAACGCCTACTTTCAGCCTCAGTTTGTGTGAAGGTACTTCCGACAGGTCTAAAGAATTAAGAAATTCTACAGGGTATGATGTTACTTGTTCAGTATCCATTACAGTGTCTACAGAAAAAACTCAACAATATCATTTCCCACGCGTGACATAATTTGCTCGTTTATCTGTCCCACCATATTATTCGGCGGCGCTAAAATTGCTTTTTCACATAACCATTCTCTATTCCTCATCTTAGTTAGCAGTTCGCTATAGACGAAGTTATTTAGATCATCTGGATTGTGCACAACATTGCAGAATTCACAATCCAATGTTATCATGCCATTACCATCCTTGCCCAACAATCTTCTCCAATTTTAAGAAGAGCAGCAGCATATTTTGCAGATTATACATCATTGTCATCTCATATTTGTAGACAGACTAAACGTTTTTACGGGCCTCCAGGAGCATCCAAAAATAGCAAACCACCTTCGCCATCTTCGATTTTTTTTGACAACATTGTCAAATACTAACCTTTGTTCTGGGTTCAAACGTGGAACAGACTCTGTTAATTGTTGTTTTAAGGAAGCAGTATCGTAATCTAGTTCCCGTGTTAAATCTCTTCTGATTTCCTCGGTTCTCTGTGGTCTGTTCATTCCATAATCTGATAAATCCTTTCCAGAAATTGTTTTAACCTGGTCTTCAATTTTTGTCATACCCTCATTGTAAATCACTGTACGTGACATTGGGATTTTTCTCTTGTAATCTGTGCAATATATCGTCCGTCATGTCATATTTGTATTTAACCTACAATTGTTGAGGATTTGAAATACCACATGTCGCTACTAATACTGCAAATAGCTCTCTCATCTAGCCTGCCGATCTACATTGAGCAGCTTCTTCCAGTGTCACATCCCAATGGTTATCCGTGGTCGTTGTGAACGGTCTCTTTCACTAACATGCGAGGAAATTTTTTTGTGCATTTTCAGAAAAAAATCTGCCTTCGGACAAGTATCTTCTGTAAAACAAAAGAATGTTGTTTGAGACATTTTCATATGCACCTTTTTTAGAGCGAAAACCCGACTAAAGGTGCATTTTTCCTTTAAATTTGGGTTAGGTAAGCAATATCTAAAAAGTCCCACAGAGTCCCAGTTCCAAACCACTACAGAAATGTTACATAATTTGTTTTCAACGAACTGTGAAAAAATCAGCTGCCCATACCTGCCCTACTGGGAGTTATAGCGATTTTAGTATATCAGTCTCAGTATTTATTCCATAGAAATAGAACGGAAATTCTCGGAATCACTTATTGAATAATTTAATCATATTGGTTTTCGGGTGACTTTCCGTCATCCCACGTCAAATTTTTTTTATTTTCAGACCGGTTTAGGCTAATCGCCATCTTTTCTTTTTTGTCACTAATTAGTCCGCATGTGTGTCCATCTTTATATAGTGTTTTCTTTTAGCTTGTGGTGGTACCTTTCTCTCTCTCTGTTGTTTTACTATTTTATTCTCTCTCTTTCTCCCCCTTTGTTTTTACGTCTAGGTAGGTGGGTGAAATAATCCGTTATTGCGCGCTTATTTGTATTGTTTTTATTTTGTGGTTTCCCTTCATTTTCTACATTTAATTGCTTTCTGATGCGTTTTTCATATTAGTGTTTTAATGGTTCGAATATTACATCAGAATATATAATTATAACTTTGACAGTCAAGAATTATGGAATACATTAAAATTTCCTATCAGGAACTGCATGAGTTGACAGAACAGAGTAAAACTAGAAACGTGGAGGATGTTTTGGAATTGCTTGATCATGAGCATGGAGTGAAAAGTAGTTTAATATTTCCAAACATAAAAGATAAATTGAAAAAGTTTGTCAACAAGTACAATACACGTCTTCAAGAGTTTAACAGGATGTATGAACGGCTTGGAGCTACGAGGCTATATTGAAGTTGGAAATCATCCAACTACTTCAAAACGAAAACCCGAACCTAAGGAATTTACATTATGCTGTGAGAAAACAAAGAAGAAAAGAAGTATGGAACTAATGGAAACAGAAGAGGTTTCTACAGATTTAATTAAATACACAACTGAAAAATTGAGAAAAGAGGAAGAAGGGGATATAAAGGCAGCTTTGGCTTTCTTCATGGACATGAAACTCAGCGTTTATCAGTGGCAAAAGTTAAAAGAATATCATGAAAAATACAATTACTTTTCTAGTTACAGAAAACTTTTAGAGGAGAAAAAGAAATGTTATCCAGAGGATGTCGAGGTAACTGAAAAGTCTGCTTCAGTCAAACTACAATCTCTTTTGGATCACACCGCGAATAGAATACTGGAATCCCAATCAATTGACCACCTTCAAGCATATGCAGAGAAATTAATGTTATTGATTAGCAAATGGGGTATGGATGGATCTTCAGCACATAGCCAGTATAAACAAAACTTTACTGACAATACAGCAACTGATAGTAGCTTGTTCACTATATCTATGGTTCCTTTAGTTCTTTCATGCAATAAAGAACAAGTATGGGAGAATCCAACACCATCATCAACCAGATATTGCAGGCCCCCCTCACGCCCCCTTATTGGAAAGAGGAAGGATCGAACTTTTTAATAAACCCCCCCTCGACCCCCTAGAGCTCCTATAGACCTGTAGGGAGCCCTTTGAAAATGACCAAAAATCAGTGGTTTTGCTCATTTTTCCATACAAACTGAAAGCAATGCAACCCAGCCAACATTTTTGTATGGACAAGAAAATGTTTCAGTGCAATGTATATACTTACATATTTAATTGCATCTATTAATGATTCAAAAGGATCTTTTCCTTGTTTCTGAATAGATCGCCGCCACATATATTCGACGATGACGTCGGCGAAGTTGGCGGTGTGATTATAATTGTCTTTGTAGAAAAAACGTTTCACAACGCGCCACACAGTGGGGCCGCTTCATACAAGCCGCGGCAAAAAATAGAAGGAATCGAGGTAGGGCTTTGAAATTTGGCACACATCTCTCATATTGCCAAATTAGATTAAAAAAAAAAATTTGTTAAAATCCGCCCACAACCACGCCCACCTCCCATATAACACAAAAATCAAAAATCATCCTACAGTAACGAAATTTTCTACAGTGTAATATTTTGTAAATATAAGCTTGTCCAGAAAAAATAAAGCAAATCCGCCCACAATTACGCCCATCTCCCATATAATATAATCACAAAAGTTGCAATATTTTCGCTGTTATCACTTGCAGTTGCAGTAGATTAAAATGCTAATTACTCATGAATTGGCTTATGCTTTTTGATAAGTGTGATTTCTTAGATCTAAGAAGTCGGTGAAAAGATATAGCGAGCCTATAGCCTGTTGTAGTAGAGGTTGGCTCGCCCAAGATGAGCGAGACGAGTTGAAAAAGTAAAATGAAAAATTAAGTAACCAGTTGATTTTTTAACTTTTAATAATTTAATTATACACAGTATTCAATTTTTTGGGACATTATATAACTTGTTTTAACAGGAATATCTTACACAGAGTACACCTATACAGGGTGATCATTTATATGACCTCCACCTAGAGGCGTAATTGCAGATAGTTGGAAAAAGTTACAATTAGAAAAGTTGTAGAGGCTTTTATCTGTTATATCTATCAATCTTTATTGATTTACCTTCTACCTGCAATTAAGCCACTTTTCATAGCAAGAATGGCTATAGAAAAATAATTAATAATAACTGTTATTTATTAATATTTTTCAGAGAATATTTACGATATAATGTATTAAATATTTACTTAACACTATCAATCGCTTTCATTTTATGTTGATTATAATGAATAGTAATAAATTCTTAAATCTAATATAGTTGAACAAAACGATAACATGTAATAAACAAATTTAAGATTATAAATACGTTCTCATTTACTAAGTTTGAGATTTAATTTAAAAGTAGTCCTTTTGCATCTTCTAATAGATCTATGTGTTTTATTACAGTTGTAACTCTTACACTTGATAAAAGTGGATCAGAAGTAACTAAGAGTCTCTTTAAAATATCTTCATTAGTTGAAGTTCGACTGCATTTCCTTGCGTAACGAAGGCGATAGTTTCTATAATCCTTGTTACGAGCCTCCTGCGCCTCTTCAGAAAGATTACCGATAGGGAGAAAAGAACTTCTAATTATGCTTTCGCCATGTACCAGCATCTTATGTATTGTCACTGGCATATAATACCAGTTATACGTCCCAACAAATAGTCTAGCCGTATCTAAAGCATACTTTCCATATTTTACTGGGTCTATGCTCTCACCACAAGTAATTACTTCAAGTATTGTAGCCAGTCGTTTGATTAATTCCAGGTCAACCCCAGTTACCTCTGAAACTACCTCGGGATTTTTAAAAAATTTTCTAGACGTATTTCCAGTATTTGTTGTGCCTAAACCCTGTTGAACATGGTCAACCCTAATACCCAATCTTTGGCGTAATTCTGTCTGAATCCTTTTCTTGTTTTCTTCTTTAAGTGGCTTGGTTTCCGCATTAGTAGACCACCTTTTAAAAGTTAAATTATACCCAATATGTAAAATAAATTCCATTGTTTTTATTCTAGCATGTAAGGGAGAAATTCCCAACTTAACTGCTTCCTGATTGCATGATTTTTTGACGACGGATTCTAGGTTGTTCATTTCTTTAGGGCTTGCATTACATATGTAACAGACAGATGATGCTTTACAACCAGTTGCTGCTTGAGCTATTTTTGTGTCTATCATGGTAAATAAAAGATTGTGACGTATTTCAATAACCTTGTCCTTTATAGTCACAAATGTTGGCAATATGTTGCTTATGGTTTCCTGCATCTTTTCGACAATTTCTTTGGTATGGTTTGCGGTTTCCTTGGCATATTCAAATTGAATCGGCCGACAAAACTTTGTGGAAGAAGGTCTAAAGTTCTTCCATAACGTGTCTGTTTTGTCTATAGTTTTAAGCACTAAAGGCACCATAGATACCATAAATAAATTTGCATCAGATATACCATCAAATTCGTTAGGTATGAACTGGTTGTATTGACTTTGATTTGACGAACCGTCACAACCCCATTTCGATGTTAGAGTCATTATTTCTGGAACATGAGCTAGATTTGTGAAGTTCCCGGCGGCCAAAATAATTCTTTTAGCTGTGTGATCAAGTAAACTTTGCAAATCAACTTGTGCAGATATTGGTGTAATAGTAATATTTTCCGGGTAACAATGCTTTTTTTCCTCCCGAACTCTATAATACGGTGGCAACACATCACATCCGAAATCTTTAAGCACATTTCGAACAACTTCATACTGATGCTTTGATAACTGTGCATCAACTAACATCGCCAACGCTTTTTGAGAATCTAAGTTTGTCTTCTTAATAGCTGCTGATCCAGCCGCGGCCTTTAATTCTTCTTGAGAGTACGTATCTCGAAGTTGTTGGACCTTGTAACGTTTAGCCGTTGACTACAGTCTTCAAATTTCTTTACCGGTCGTCCAGCAATTAAACTACGTTTATTTGAAGTCCCGGGTAATAATTTATCAACCATCTCGATAGTAAAATTCTTATCCAGCCATACAGAATGATTTTTAAATAGTAGGTTTTTTTTCCTCTGGCACTGGTTCCATTTTGAATTGAATGAAGTTATGTACCTTTTTTTAATTTGTTCTAAAATCAACTTCACCTTATCTTCACTAAAAGAAGGGAATTTATCCCTCAAAAACTGCGTCAACATATCACTTTTTCGCCCGCAACGAATAAATTCTTCAGTAAGCTGTCGATTACTTATTGAAACGAATGACATTTTGCAAATATTATTTGCAATATATATTTATACAAATAACACTTGTTATAAACTGTTAGATTTTTATTAAACAACGAATTTCGAAATTACACAAACGCTTCTTTAAATTATCAATATGTGAAGACGCGCAATAAATTAAACAATTGCGTCCGTTGTCACAACAACCGTTCATAGCTATCTTTGATCCTTATCCGCACGTATCCGCAGTTCATTTTTATACTCTCGCAACAAATTTGCTAAAGAGAGTATTATAGTTTTGTTCACATAACGGTTGTTTGTAAGTCCTAAAACTAAAAGTGTCAGATATAGGGTTATATATACCAAAGTGATCAGGGTGACGAGTAGAATTGAAATCCGGATGTCTGTCTGTCCGTCCGTCCGTCTGTGCAAGCTGTAACTTGAGTAAAAATTGAGATATCGTGATAAAACTTGGTACACGTATTTCTTGGCTCCATAAGAAGGTTAAGTTCGAAGATGGGCAAAATCGCCCCACTGCCACGCCCACAAAATGGCGGAAACCGAAATCCTATAAAGTGCCATAACTAAGCCATAAATAAAGATATTAGAGTGAAATTTGGCACAAAGGTGATGAAGCTAAAAGCAAGTGCATTACATCTTGATTTGTAGAAATTCTGTCGCATTTTCTAGAATGATTAAGCCTATATTTCTTGTAATCTTTACTTTATGTATCGTCATTGGCATATAGTAAAATTCATAAAGGCTGACATATAACCTCGCAGTTTTCATGCAATAAATTTCAAATTTTTGAGGATCTATTGCTGCTTGACTATTGATTGTATTTAATATTATTTTAAATTTCTGCAATATCACAATATTTTATTTCTTTTGCCATTTCAAAATTTCGTGTTTTGTTAACTTTTTTTCACCCGTTTGCACTTCTCTCGGTATCACATACGACACATACGAACACTAAACCCTTTGAGGGTTTTACTATACTGACCTAGTACCATCACCCCGACCTGGAATTTCTCACCCCCCAGATTAGCTGTTGTACTGTGTAATTAGTTCAAATAATATAAGGCATCTAAACTAGTATTTTGTTGTTGTTGTATAACGAGAGACAACTCCAAAAAATAACAACAAAGCAACAAACCGAACAATAAAAAAAAAAAAAAAAACAAAACAACGAAAAAAAAAAATTCCAACAGACAAGGTTATAGCTATCTTTGATCCTTATCCGCACGTATCCGCACATATGCGCAGTTTTTTTTTCGTTATCATATTCCTTAAAGTGTACATCAAATATTAGGACTAACTAGACCATGTAGGTACATGTAGCTAATTGTCAAATCTATAATTTTTATGTAAAAGTGTTTAAAAAATGGTTTTATTTTAAAACTTTGTCAAAATTGACATGAATTAGGCCTATGAAATGAAAATAATTATTTTATAATATATTATAATATATATTAGGCTACACTTTAAAGTCACTTCTTATTGCATAAAACGTCGAAATCCCTTACTTCTGTACTCATATATTTCTCAATATTTTTCACAATTTTCAAGAGATTTTTTTGTTTATTTGACTTTAAAAATACGTTGTTATGTCAGTGAAATGGCAATTCGCAAATAAGTGATAAATTAAACTATATTCATTGTCTAGAAAGACTACTGGAATGAGATTTTGTTAAAATTAGATAGTTAAAAATTACATATTTTTGCCGCCGATTACCCATTGTGCGCCATTGTGACTCAATCCGCTGCATATGAACCCCGTCTTCGGAAACGAAAGGGTTGTTGTCGCCACTATGGTTCACTTTTTGGTGGACGTACCCAAAATTTGGTAGTGTGTCATATGCCCGCCAGCAGTCCGTCCGAATTATACTTCCTTCAGCCATGTGCTTCTGGATCAAAGGAATTAAAATGTCCGCCGTTCGAAGATTGTCAGGACACACATAGGGATTTCCGTGGCTGAAATTCAAAAATGGCATGTTGTCTGATTTGAATGAAAATTTCACAGTTTGTTACCAACTATCTATACATTATTTTCCCAAAGTTTTAGGATTTTATCTGCATTAGTTTTTTGTCCAGAACTGCTCAAAGTTGGTGAATGTAATTTGGACGTCAAAATTTCAATGTTCTTCAAATTCAAAGTGGTGCATCTTTTTAGCGCTGTCTACCGCTGTCGACATACATATACCGAATTAAAGCCTGAAGTCTCAGCTAAACGATAAAAAAAAATTCAGCTGCCCCAAATTACCCCCTTGAAAAAAACAATGAGATACTCTAAAATGGCAAGTTACCGCCCAAAAGTATGCAATATATAGCGTACTTTATAAACTTTGAATGCAATTGTTTTTGGCACTGATTTCTTAACAGTTTGTTGATATTTTTACCGTAATATTGAATATTGTTGAACAACAATATTGATCAAATTACATTAAATTAGAATGTCACGAAGATGTAAAAAAGTTGCTAAAAGAGACTTGATAAAAGAGAATTTAGTTGTATAGGAGGTGGGCGTAAAAGTGGGCGGATACTGTTGAAATTTAACACCAACATATGTATATAATGTCATAAAAATGCTATGTACCAAAAATCAGTGCTGTAGGTCAAAAATTAAGTTTCACCTTATATGGGAGGTGGGCGTAAAATAGGGGGCGTGATTTTGATTTTTTCATTTTTTTCTTGATTGGAATCCAAAACAATGATGTACCAAATGTCATTGTCCTGCGACAACTCCTTATATTTTTAGCCGCAGTATGCACTAGCAGAAACCTACTTATGTGGGACATACTTCGAGGCGTATGTCCTCGCTACCATCTTCAATCATCCCAAGGGCCCAGTGTCCCTCTACGCGCCTGACTAAAATGTAAAAAAAACCTAATTAGATTTAAATTCATTGTATAAGGAAATAGTATTACCTTTGTTGTACTTCCGCCGCCCAAATTTACATTCGTCGAACAGTTTTTCCCGGACCACCAATTTTTCCTTGTTCATATTGGTGGTCCAACTGGTATATTAACACGGCCTCTCGGCAATAACTATACCAGTCTGATATGTTGCAGATGACAAAGTTTTCCCCTCATTCGTATAGTCCTCGCGCAATATTTGTTCGCAGGACATACGACATGCAAAGCAGTACATCAAAAAGTATACTCGAGGGACACTGATGCGAACATTTTCAAACCATGTCCCGATGCTTATTGAAACACGTGGCTTTTTTGTGCACGAGCCCCTGTAGCGCACAAAATAGCCAAATTTGCCCCCTTTCCGAATGGTCTTTGGAACCTTGTGTACAGGGCACAATTGCTCCCTGGGTATTAAACCGTTTTCCTCCGCAAAACGGACTCCTTGCTCATGCGTGCGCAGCTCGGTGCCAACACGCATAATACTCCACTTAACCCGTGTGGACCGCGTTCCTAAAAAAAAAAAATAATAATTTCCAATATTAGAATATCTTATTACTTATTATTATTACTCACCATTTGCAATTTCGCACATTGTTTTATAATATTTTTATTTTTAATAACGCCGAATAACACGGAAAACGTATTTTGCACAACGCCAAATTTTTAAATATGGGTAAACATATGAAAAGTACCGTTATGCTTCCCAGCACACATATTAGATGGTATATTGACATCGTTAATAAATATAAAGCCTTAATTTGTCTTATACTTAAATTTGTAAAATAATGCTTCACCGGGATTTCCTCCACAGTATTTTAGCATTTCATTCCTTTCATAAAAAATTGCGACTGTGATGAATTCATATTCATTAAAGCTATGAATTTTCTTCAATTTTAGATAAGTATAAATTGGTTAACATATAAAAAGTTAATTTATCTTTAAACGGGTAATATTCATGTACAAATTAAATTGATTACAGAAACCTCAATGCTGTAGTAAAGCCAATTATAAAACTTTTAATCTTAAAATTGCATTAATTTACAAAGTAATTTAAAAAAACTTATAAAAAGTATTTTATAAGTAACGAAATATTTTTAAAAGTATGTTTTCGTTTACTTTAAATAGCTTCTATTGGGTATCCTTATATTGAAAAAAACGTTCAGAGAATACATTTAGTGCGACTTTAAAAATGTGCGTCTTAAAAAATAACAAATCATTTACATTAATTTGTGTACGAAACTGTTACAAATCAGTTTACTAATACTTAATAAAAATTAAAGATGTCTGTGTCAAAAAGAACCAAAATGAGTTATGTGTGGCAATTTTTTAAAGAAGTGGATGCTGTTTTCGCAAAATGTGATATTTTGCCCTTCTTTTCCATTTAATGTAAATATTTTTAACACTATTTAATTTTATCTTTTATGTATATACTTTGTATTTGGTGATTTTCTAAAAATGAATTTACTATGTTAATTTCTGTTTATTCTAATAAATACATATCGCTCATTTGCTGCAAGACCGGTATAAGTCAAAAAAATCGATTCGCCAGAAAATGCGTTTAAAGTTTTCAACTTACTACAACTTTACACGGTGACTCCAACCTTACACCTCTTCTCAAGCGGAGCATATAAGAGGTATTCATATGAATTTTTCACTCAACATGAAGTATGATATAACGAACAATTCTGCAGCATTAACTCCAAAATCACGTTTTTTGAATTATGCCGGTCTTGCAGCAAATGAGCGATATGTACATTGTACCTAAATGAAAAAAGAAAACAATTTTGTTCTACTTTATTGGCCTATGTCTGTTACAATTTTTATTCTAGTCACAGTCACAGTTTAAAATCACTGCTACTACAAAGTCACAGTCACAAGTAGCAGTGTTCCTTAAAAGTCACAACATCGCCCATCACTAATATATGCGCGTGAAAATGTATTCATAATTGGTTTGGTACAATGCACAACAGATGAAAACACATTAGCATATACATATTCAGAAATTTGCAAAAAGTAGCATTTTTTAAAGTGAATTTGTGGAAAAATTTGTGAACCGATTTTTATAAAATATGTTTTAAAATAAAGTTCGATAATCTAAGCATACATGCGTGTTTAAAATTTATAATATGGTTCTCTCGTTTAGGTACAGTGAGCCAAAATTAACCGGCGCGATATTAAACAGAACCAAAGTCATTTTGAAATTTTGTATTAAACCTAAAAATCTTCATCCACATTCCTTAAATCGCACTGAAAATGTTTATATACATACATTAGACTGTGCCAAATAAATACAATATTGCAGCCGAAAGCCTATGATGCTAGCGCTGCGTACTTTAGTTTATATAATAATTTGTTTATTATGTAAGCTTTAATAAAATAAAATAAAAGTACAATATTTTTTTCGGTCCCATATCAAAATTTCGTTGAGAGTCACGAAAAAAAATTGTGTCAAAATTTGAGGCCTTTATCTTCATTTTTCAGTTAGCGCTCGCAAAAATAAGAATTTTCGTCAAAAAATGTTTTTTTTATTCATTTTTTGGTTATAGATAATTTAAAATACCAAATATAAAAAACCCTTGGTATGGTTTTGTAAGAAATTAAATTCTCTATAAAAATTATCCTTTCCCGAATTTATAGAATCAACACCGCTTTTTTTTATTGCTCATTCAATTACAATTTGTTCTATGATTTTTATTTTAAATTATTGATAAACACTTATTAAACTTCTTTCCAACGAAAAAAACAAACTAAATCAGTTTTTCTAGAAATGTTTATGATCTAAACAAGTAGTTTTTATACTTTAATAAATGTGAATACTCTTAAGTTGTTAATATTTTTTGTTTTTGAAATAAGGAATTTTATGCTTATTTTATCTTTTTTTTGCTTTTTTCCTTATTATTGTGTCAAAGCTTAGTAAAATTCATGTTTAGAGTCAGAATTTCACAAATCTTCGATTTTATGAAAAATCATTGGTATGTTAATAGAAATAGATAGTTACTACAAACAAAATATCTTAAAGCTTGACTTAAGACTGAAAAAAATCATTGTGATTAGATATTTAAATAATAAAATTTCAGAAAAATTAGATTTTAATGTCTTGTCAGCAAATACGAAGTTTATATTAATTACCATGTTCATAGGTATCATTTTCTATTGGTTCAAGAGAAAAACTGTCATCTACGTCATCTGGTAGAGGGGCACGATTACGATTCTTGCGGCGCCGCGATTTGATGGTACCGATGGATAGAGGAGGTCCTCAGGATTAAAAAATATATACACATATACCGTCCTCAGACGAATAGTTTTCGAGATATTTCACTTCAAAGTTCCACAATTTTACATGCAATTCAGTCTTATTTTGTTTTGTTTTGTTTTTCTTTACATGTCATGACAAATACCAGTGTTGCCACATATTGTCTTTTAAAAAACTATTAAAAATTTTTCTGTTTAACATATATAAAGAAAATGGTACAAATGGTTTTTGTATATTATGTTAACCTTCCTATACCCGCGCCAAATGTTTTAACACCTATACCCGCGCACGGTGTGACAGACCGAGACTTTGACTCTTCTTACCTTTTTATTTTTCTATAAAACCGTTTATATTTTTTTTATTTTATAGGAACTAAATGATGCAAAAAAACAAAAAATATCAGTTGTTACCGTAAATTATGTATTACTTTAATGACTATCAGTCTTTCCAAAACTTTCCAAAAAAAAAAATATGTACGAAAAACTGTTTCGTCGGTCTCACAGACATGTGCGCGGGTATAGGAAGGTTAATTGATAAATAAAGATAAAAAATAATATTCCTTTGTGTCGAACTACTTTCTGCATTGGCGGCCTTCGGCCGCGTTTCAAAAAAAATAACCCTCATCGATCGAACACCGGGATATTCATAGTTCCTTTGTGTCGAACTACTTTCTGCACTGGCGGCCTTCGGCCGCGCATCAAAAAAAAAAATAGCCCTCATCGATCGAACACCTATATTAATCAAAAGGAGAAAAATACTGAAAAACTTTGCATTCTATAATATGTTTTTTCTATTTATTATAATGATTTTACATATATACATATTGTCAATCCTAATTAAATTTTATTTAACAAAATCCTTAAAATGAAAATCAGGATGATTAATGTCTTCCGCGTCATTTTCATCATCACTAGATATATTTTCTACCAAATCTTCTACAGTTTCGTAACGCAACCGTTTCGTTTGAGGAATAATATCCGTTAAATCCTCGGACTCTACCGTCGGAACTTCCAATTCTTTCAATTCCATCCCTTCCTGAAGACTTCCTTCTACATACCCAGGATAAACTTTTCGTATGTCCAATATAAGTTGCATTATCTGCGAGCCAATGTCATCTTTGTATTGTTTTTCTAAGAAGTTTTGGCGATAGTCGTATAGAGCCCTATACTGATGCAATAATTTTGGGCTTCGGTGACTTTTAAGTGAACTTTTGAACCAACGGTTTTGACATTCGAGGTCATTAATAGTATTGTTTGCGTTTCCCCTCTCCACATACTCCACAATGCTATGATTGGTGGTTAAACATTCAGTACCGTCTTCGAAAAGTTTACTTTAGCCATGGTATTGCTTTCCACCATCAGTACAAATTCGGGATGTACTGGGATGCACAAAATTTTTAATGAAAGGGCACAAATCTGCCTTGCTCTTTCCGTTTATGCGGAAAAAGCGACAGATTTTGTCTTCTTTGCATAAAAGTCCCAATACCGTCATTGTCATTTGGCCCGTTACGCGTTCTCTGTTGTATTTCCGCTTTGTTGAAAAAGTTTCATCAATTTGGACTGTTTTGCCTCTCCCCCGAGACAAAACTCTGCGTTTGAACAGATAACCTCAGCAATTTCATTTAAATAACTGTAATAATCCACAACAGCATTGCAGCTCAATATCGGCTCCTCATTTTGCTTTCGCCAGTTGGTTAATTGAGCATGCACCGTCGTCACGTTCGTTTTGCTCACAAAACAGCAAATGATCGCTAGAATTTCTTTCGGAGCCAAATGACACTGACACCCATCCAAGAACGTTCCTCGAGCAGGACTTATGCTTGCAATCCTTCGCTCATTTTTTCTTCGTTGGCTTCGAATCGCACCTCCAAACCCATCCTAATTTAGCTTTTTTCTTTTCCTCTGGTCGCATCTTCTCTCCGCACTTATCGCATAATGGAGGAGTGGAACCCCATTTTGGAACTAATCCAACTTCCTCTAAAAACAGCAACAATTGCTCATTAGTTTGAACAAGCTGTCCAAATGATGTAAAACTAGAAAAATTCTTTAACTTTGAATTTAAAAACGGATGAGACATTTTAATTATTATTTTCATAAAAATCCAAAAAGTCTCTAAATATCGCAATCACTAATTCACTTCGCTTCACTTCACTTCAATGTAAAAGAATCACCGTTAAGAAATTCCAACGAATTAGACCTAACGGAATCTAGCGGGAAATTTTCTTTGTTGAAAATTTCAAAGTTTCCATTGGCAATTATTTAATAATAGTATTTACTAAATATAGTATAATAATATTTTTCTATATTTTTTAAATAATATATATGTATATATAAATATATAAAACAAATTTTTGATTATATATTCAGGACACAAAGCATGGCAACACTGCTATTTGTCATAAATGTAAACACACAAATCGCTTGAATCTTCGAATGTGAAAAATTGTTTTAAAGTATATTTATTTTCTTTAAAAATATACAATTAATATAAATTGTTGATATATACGAATGTTTACAGTGTAATTAAATATATATTAATTAAAAAATGTGTGAAAAGTGGGTTAAACATAGTGAAATAACGAGCATTGTTTTTACAAATTTTTGAACTTTAAAGTGAAATATCTGGAAAACTATAACTCTGAGGACGGTGAGGGCTCCAGTTTTGACACAATTTTTTTTTTTGTGACTCTCAACGAAATTTTGATATGTGACCGAAAAAAAAAATATTTTATTTATTTGGCACAGTCTAATATACATACACATACACATACATATATGTAAGTATATTTTCTTTGTTTATTTTCTCTTGCTCTGCTAAAGTGCGTCATTCACAATGCGTAGCCTGATTGTTTTTTCTTGAACATTTACTTCAGAGCTCGAAACAACAGACCTTTAAAATGAACTACAGTTCATAATAATGGGTTTAAATAATCTATATATATAAAAGAAAGTTGATGTTAGTTACACCATTTATAACTCAAGAACGGCTGAACCGATTTGGCTCAAAATTGGTGGAGAGGTAGCTTAGAATCAGGGTAAGGACATAGGATACCTTTTATCTCTTTATGTCAAAATTTAATACAACTCATAAATACAAAAATTATATTTTAAATCATAAGCATTTGTTCAAAATTTATGTTTGTAGGAATCATTTAAATTTATCGTACAATTTTAAACAGTCTTCTCAAAAATAATACAATTGCTAAATATTTGGAATAGAAGAAAAGAACTGCAACCAAATACGCAGTATAATAGATTATAACTGGCTCAGTAATCAGTCGTTGAGTATGTATTATAGCAGGTGCTTCCCAAAAGGCTGATGTCATAACCTTTCCCGCCGTCTTTTTCGTTTTTGCTCGCCTGAGAACCGGTTCATCATGTGCAGTCCACTACAATGACTGTCGATTGGACTCCAGTGGGAAATGATGGAGCTATGTTTCTATCACTGACGAAAAATTTCGGCTTTATTCTTTAGAGAGCACTTAAACACTTCTCAGAATCAGTTATTCGTCGTTTTTGTTGGATTATGAACTTGCGAGGCACCTACTTTGCTCATTTCGCCTGTTTCCAGGTTAGCAAATATCTTTTCAACGGTGGATTTCCCTGAGCCCAAATTCAACAGTATTTTCCCCAAAAAGCCAAATGCTTTATTAACACACGAAATGATTTATAATCCATTTTTTTGTAAACTAACACAAGTTGCTTCACAAAATATTATATCTCATTAACTAATAGTTATAATCCAACTAATAGAAATCATATAGATGGTAGTAGTATTATCTATGTATCAGCCACAGTGAAGCGTGGACGGGTCCTCTAGTTGTAGTATGAATTAAATGATTACGTTGAATTGTGGTATCATGACGACTGCTATGGAGATGGATGCTGATTCCCAAATAAAAGAGCATAAGAAGGCGAAATATTGGGTGAGTCCATACCTTATGGAACGAATCGACAAAGAAAGATTAATGTCCGACTTCGGAGCCTTGCGAAATTCTCCAAATTTATTCGTTGAAAACTTTCGCATGCAACCACAAGTTTTTGATGAACCTTATGAGATGGCGGAGCCGCATCTACGTCTAAAACGCAACAGCAGGCCAAAAGATTTTATTCCAATCAAAGCCAAATTGGCAGTGGTACTGGAGTATGTTTATACATTTTTTCCAAGTGTCTTTCTAACCGTGTTATGTTTTTGTTGAAAAATATTTTTACAGATACCTCTCTTCGGGGGATTTGCTTCTTGCTTTCGAATCAGCAAACAGCATTTTGGCAGAATGGTGAAAGACGTTTGTGAAAAATTTGAAAATGTACCATATTAAAAAATGAAGTTCCCGATTGGACGGAACAAAATTTTTGTAGAAATAGCTAATGGTTTTGAAAACCAGTGGAATTTTCCCAATTGTGTTAGCGCCATGGTAGCGATAGCTATTACGCATACTAACCCACGATGATATGCACTCATCCACAAAGACGTAAATTTTATTGGACAGAATAAAACACAGAATGCAATGTGATGCTAATATCCCAGAACCTGGGCCACTTCTTCATGCAAATCGCAAGTTGGCGTTTCTCCAATGATGTAAAGTTTAGCATGCGATTTTGCGTTTTGGCGAGCCATCATTTTTTAAATTTCCATTCATTTTTTAAATTTTCACTGATGGACAAAAGTCACCGTCATATGACCATTACAATGTTTAAAAGGCAAATAAAACCAGAAAATATAGTATGTACACCACAAATTTTAGTATTCTTTTCACAAACTACATTTCAATTGAATGTATTTGGTGCCAAAGCAAAATGTTTTATGTTTTGCCTTATTTACAAAAACAACTATACTTTCTTTAAAGTACATATTTCTTATGGACAAAAGTCACCGTCAATACACTCGTCATTATATTTTAGTATAATAGAAAAAAAAAATAAAAATAATTTGGGCACTCTTAACTTCTACAACAACCAAATTCATGCAATATGGCAACTTTGAAAATGATCTGTCACAATAAAGTACCGTTATTTTTGTGTGAAAGCTTTAAAACGCTGCGAATAAATAAGAAATGAGTCAAAAAAGAAAAGAAACGACCGTTGAGGAGCCGAAAATTGTTTTGAATGCTTATAAACAGCAAAAGACTATTCGAGAAATATGTGAATTAGTTCAACGGCTCCGTATTACAATTACAGGTATTACAAATCGCTTCAAAAATTATCCAGATTGTGAGTATCAACCTAGAAGTGGAATACCGCTTGCGCAAACGGGAGATAGTGAAGGTAATAAAAAAAAAATCCCAAAACTCTATCATCGAAGATGGCTGCTATTCTGAAAGAAGATGTTGGTACGGTTGTTCATTTTCGGACTGTTCGTAGAGCGCTAAATAGAGCTGGGTACAATGCCCGAGTTTGTCGCAAAAAACCAATGATAAGTAAAATGAACCAAAGAAAACGACTTTTATTCGCAAAAGAGCACGTAAAGAAGTAGACGGACTTTTGGGAGAAAGTTATATTCTTTGATGAAAGAACTTTGTCTATACAAGTCAGATCGGTGAGTTTTGACATGGCGGAGAAAGGGCGAAGCATTGTCAGAAAAAATATTCACCCAACAGTAAAATAGGGGGGTGGTGGAGTTTTGGTGTGGGGGTGTATTTCAGCATCTGGGATTGGGGAGCTCGTGTTTATTAATGAAATAATGGACAAAGCACTTTATTTCAATATTCTTAAAGAAAATTAAAAAAAAAGTGCTCAAGTGCTTGGAATAGAGAACGATTACTACTTTCAGTATGACAACGACCCCAAGCCTACAGCAAAAATTGTTCGATTATGGGTATTGCACAACACTCCTCACACTTTGAAAACTCCACCTCAATCCCCCGATCTCAATCCGATCAAACATTTATGGGACCACTTGGATAGACGAGTTCGAGAACACCGTGTTTCATCAAAAAATGGGCTAAGGCAAATACTTCTTGAAGAATGGATGAAAATTAATTCAGATGTTACGAAAAAATTAGTTCATTCAATGCAGAAACATTTGTAAGAAGTTATTGAAAATAACGTTAAACATACAACATATTAAAATATATATTCTTCACCAATAATGAATTTTTATGTAATATGGCGGTGACTTTTGTCCATAGGAAATATGTATGTATTATAATTTTTGAACAATAAGTAAATTAAAAAAAAAAAGTTATGTACATATGTATGTATATAAAAAATTAAATAAATTGCAGATTCAGTTGAGCATATGAACTTTTGTATTTTTAATGTTTTGTAGGCGTGGCCACTCTTCAAACGTTGTTAATACCAAATGACGGTGACTTTTGTCCAGCAGTGTAATTATAAATTTCACTAATCATTAAAGTTGAAATTTTGTACAAAACTTGCCAATCTTCATACACATTCCTCAAACCGCAATAAAAATATTTATATACACACATAAGTTTATTTTCTTTTGCTCTTATAATGCGGATCATTCACAATGCGTAACCAGCTGTCAAAATTACTTGACTACAGCCCAAGAAATAATCCATTTTTATACCCTGAACAGGGTATATTAAGTTTGTCACGATGTTTGTAAAACTCAGAAGGAAGCGTCGGAGACCCTATAAAATATATACATATATATAAATGATCAGTATGTTGAGCTGAGTCGATTTAGCCATGTCCGTCTGTCTGTCTGTCTGTATATATACGAGCTAGTCCCTCCGTTTTTAAGATATCGTTTTGAAATTTTGCGAACGTCAAGAAGCTGCTCATTTGTCGGAATGGCCGATATCGGACCACTATAACATATAGCTGCCATACAAATT
This sequence comes from Bactrocera dorsalis, assembly GCF_023373825.1. Classification (NCBI taxonomy): domain Eukaryota; kingdom Metazoa; phylum Arthropoda; class Insecta; order Diptera; family Tephritidae; genus Bactrocera; species Bactrocera dorsalis. Next base: position 35,057,944 of record NC_064303.1, on the reverse strand, counting down.
GAACGATCGGAATCAAATGCTTGTATGGCAAACTTTGACATTTGAACAGATATATTCACGAAATTTGGAAGAGATTATTCTCTAAGACAACAGAGTAATCTCCGAAGAAATTGTTCAGATCGGTTAACTATAGCATATAGCTGCCATACAAACTGAACGATCGGAATGAAGTTCTTGTATAGACAACTTCCAGATTTCACCAGGTATATTCACGAAATTTGGCATATATTATTTTCTAAAGCAACAATGTAATCTCCGAAGAAATTGTTCAGATCGGTTAACTATAGCATATAGCTGACAAACGAACTGAACGATCGGAATCAAGTTCTCGTATGGAAAACTTTGACATTTGACAAGATATATTCACGAAATTTGGTATAGATTATTTTTTAAGCCAACAATATAATTTTGAAAAAAATTGTTCAGAACGGATTACTATAGCATATAGCTTCCAAACTGAACACACAGTTACTAACAGAAATGCGCCTGTGAAGGGTATTTAGCTACGGTGCAACCGAAGTTAACGCATTTTTTTGTTTTCTTGAGCAAAGACCTTCAGCTCGACTTTGTCTTTTTCTTCGTAAATAAAATGATATGTATATAATTTTTGAAAATATTTTAACAATTGTTTACTTTTAGTTTCGAAATGGCCGATCTTTTTTATTTGACGAAACAGAGAATATATTGACTTCTCTCTCGTCCAGGAAATAAAAGCTGCAGCGAAAAGAAGAAGCCAAGTGTCTTGTGCCTACAACGTTATTAACTGCCTGATCATGACAGTAGAATTACAACGGTGCATTTAGGACTATTCTTGCAAGGAGTACAAGGACATATACAAAAGTGAGCAAGCATGACGGCAGATACAAACGCAATGTCCTGGGAACACTGTAAAGGTTACAAAGCAAAGTAACATCAAAACGGCCTTTCAAAATGTACATAAAAAAACTGAATGCTAAGTCTGGCCAAGGAGCAGAGAACATGAAACACATTGGCCGCATTGGACTGCAATGCAATTTTTGTACCGCCACAGTGCGTTTCGGAGTCAACGCTTGGTGTGGAAGAACCGCAACGTCTGTTCCCAAGATGAAATATCATATTATTGTTGTATAGTTAGCCAAACAGGTGACATTTGGCAGTGAGCTATAAATTGCCTAGAGTCGACAGACAATAATTGTCATGTATTTGGCAGAACAAATGCGCGATATTGTCAAACAAAAAAAAAAAAACAAAAATGTTGTGAGCAAATTGCAATCACTTTTTTATCCCCTATAAAATTTATTGAATTTATTTGTTACAAGAAATGTGATAAATGAAGAACTGCTTGACCGATTTTATGCAAACTTCACATAAACCACCTACTAAAAAAGTCCGAACAAAGCATAAAGATTTAATTTGGGTAGGTGAGCCTGTTCTTAAGTTATAAAATTACAATAAAAAGTGGCATAGATATGATTCACTTGTATGTACACCCACAAGCAATTAAACTATAAAACTAAAGTGGGAGGATGGAGTCATGTGTCGGCCATCTTGGATTCCAATAGAAACTCAACCCCGGACTCCCCTTGACGTTTCTACAGTGGCACCTCTCAGCTGTGTCTTTGTTTACGTAACATCAGCTGAACTCTAATCCTCCTCTATCGTGATCAATACGAAGTGCTGCAAAATGGAAAGAGGTAACATTTTAGTTTATGTTGATACAAATATGGCTTTGTTTACATTTGGTTCGGCTGCTGGGAATGGGATAAAAATGTACAAAGCCTTGGTTTAACGTCAATTGAGCAAACGGTTGAATGCGTAATTTCATCACCCATGAGTAGTCCTCTGCAATTATGCAGTCCTGTAGAAGCAACCCGAAATCCCAAACACCATCCAGCAAGTCCATCGACACCATCTACATATCTTAGCTTGGCAAACCAGGTAAGTTATGACGTAATTACAAAATTTATAAATTTTTTTGCAATTTCTTTTAAGGATGCTTCAACTTCAGTGCTATCAAGAAGTGCACGAAATAAGCTCATCAGCACTTTGATAGCTGATATAAGTACATACCAAAAAGGAATGCTGCTGAAGAGAAGAGGCTTAACTAATTCTATAACGGAACTAATATAATCGTATAATAATAATGTAAAATGATTTCTAAAGTTTAATTAAAATAATAATAACTTATGTATGTGTAATACTTTTATTTAATTAATATTTATTTAATTTAATAAGTTTGGTTTTTTGTTTTAGAATAAAAAAATTGAATACAAATTTCAATTTTTTTTCTTTTCACAAAAAGGATAAATAAATAAACAGATAATGCAAGTAAGTAGTGTATTTCGAAAGTCAAATTGTGAGAATATTTATATACATATGTACATATGTAAATAATATAAGAAAAAAATTAAATTAAAAAAAAGTGAGCTGTCAGTTGACAGCTGACAGATGTGAAACATAGAAATTATTTTATACAAGTATATAATAGGTTAAAAAGTACAGATTATGATAGGAACTAAATATGGAAGAATACAATACTATGAAAATTTTCCAGAAAATGATGACAGATAGTTTAATCAATAAACATTTATTTTCTTTAAATACAAAATTTTATCCAATTATTTATTTAAAATCACGTCAACTCAATTATTTTCATCAGTGACTTCCATAATAGTTAAGTACATTAGAATTTGCCTCTGACGGTATTACTGTGACAATTGGTCGATGGTAATCGAAGTATGTTACAAAAAAAATAGACATCTCATTATCAAGATATCTAATAAATACAGCATCTATTGTTGTTCCATATCTTGTAGTACATTCTCTCGAATATCCAACTGAAATTCGTTTTGGAGGAACGATATTAATGGCATATACCCATATAGATATGATTGTCGCTGTGGCGATACAGGCCGTGGTTACGATCACCGCGCTATATTATTATTATTATGAAATATATGGGCGATACGCAGTCCATACGTAGTCTATATGTAGCATATATAGTTTGTCAAGTAATTCTTTGCAAAATGGAAAACGTCATTGAAATAAATGTTCAAGTTTATTTTTCGTAAGAAAAAATGGATTTTTTTTAGTTTTTTTTTTCAAGTTATAATAAGAGTGATTATTAGCTACAATTATAATTAAAAAAAAAATTTTGTCAGCATAGAACATAACAAGAAAACAACAAAAACAAAAAGTATGCAAAAATTAGGCTGTCAATTAATTCTTTGCAAAATGCAAACAGAAGCTAAAGTGAGACACAAAACAAAGCAACGGTAAATCAAATTCCAGGAAGATCAACACGTGCGTCTAGAATATGTTCTTATGTCTCGTTTTATTGTGGTTTTGGTTTTAACAAGTGCACAAGTGTTCGCAATACGGTATTAAAACAATGCCTGGTAAACGAGTTGGTGAAAATGTAATACAGTTGGTTTATTACAACTATTATAAGGGTAAATCGGCAAAAGAATTAGCAGATATGTTTAATATTAAATTAAGGACAGTATATAACATCATAAATCGGGCAGAAAAAGAAAATCGGCTGCATTTGAACAATTCTGGAGGGAGACCAACAAAACTTACCAGACGTCATCATTCAAAAATTTTGAAAACGATTAGCGATAATCCGCAAACTACACTAAGGCAATTGGCATTGGAACTAAAAAATGACTGCAATACAATAGTTAGCCATGAGACCATAAGAAAAGTTCTCAACATGCACAAGTACTCATCACACGTAGCTAGAAAGAAACCTATGCTTTCTGCGATCAACATCGATAGACGGCTAAACTTTTCTATTGCCAATGTTAACAAGCCGGCGGAGTACTGGAACGACGTTATTTTTTGTGGTGAAACTAAAATAATGTTGTACTATCATGGCGGACCCAGCAAAGTGTGGAGAAAGCCCAAAACAGCCCTTAATCAAAAAAAACTTTCCGTAATGGTTTGGGGATGTATTTCATCCAAAGGCGTTGGAGAGCTTCGTATATTTAATGATGTAATGACCAAAGAATTTTATTTGGACATTTTAAAAAATGAATTAACAAAAAGATTTTGGGTTCGTTAGCCCTCAGAATCCAAATAAACTGCAATATAAACTCTATCAGGACAACGACCCCAAACACATAACGCTACTTTGCAGGACCTGGCTGCTGTATAACTGCAGCAAAGTGATCGACACTCCTGCTCAGAGTCCTGACCTAAACCCTATCGAAAATTTGTGGTCTTTACTAAAGAAGAAGGTGGCTAAACGTGGACCAACAAATAAAAACGCCTTAATAAAAGCAATTAAAGAGGAATGGAAGAAAATACCGGAGTATTACGACATAAATGGTCTTATACATTCCATGCCTCGTCGCCTGAATGCAGTCTTAGATGCCAAGGGACGCCACACCAAATATTAGAACCATAAATGTTATAGTTTATAAGTTTTCGTTACAAGTTTAACCAATGTTTACATTTTACAAAGAATTAACTGAAATAAATCCATTTTTTCTTAAGAAAAATAAACTAGAAAATGTATTTCAATGACGTTTTCCATTTTGCAAAGAATTACTTGACAAACTGTATGTACATTAGAGTGGATCAATTTTTTTCTTGACAAAGCGGTTATCAAAATCGTAAGCTACGATGAATTCTAAGAAAATTTGCCCAAGAAACCATGGGTCTAAAATGAAAAACGAGCCTCCGGTTTTTAGCGAGAAAATTTCGTATATTGTATTTTGTAAAAAAAAAAATCCAATTCCTATTCCACTGTCGATTGTTTGCTTGTTTTGTAGCTATCGAAGCTAATTTGCTCAAATTTGGTATGTGATGTTGTATTTAAGCAGAAAATTCGACAGTACAGAAATTTTTTATAGGGGGCGTGGCACTGCCCACTTATGAGTTCATATGCATATCTCTGGAACCACCCCACCGATTTCGTTCAAATTTGGTATACATATTACACAATGCCTACTTAAGAGATATCTGGAAAATGATCGAAATCGGATAATAACCACGCCCACCTACCATATAACGGTAATTTTTGAAAACAGAAATTTTAAATCGGAAATTTTAATAACTGTTGAAGGGAAACATCTTTAATGTTAAGTATTACAACTCGGTAATATATGGCAGTTCACTCTTATGTAAATATATTTATTCAACGCAATATTTACCACAAAATCTGCGCGAAATTGTAAATAATGTTGTTCAAAATAACTCATATTTTGCACATTCAGAAAATGTTCTACTAACAATGCTTTTTGATGCCAGAAAGGAAGTGCGCCAGAGGGCTTTAAAAAAAATTGTGTACTATCGTGAAAAACTTTACGACCCAACAAAATTATGAGCTTACAAAAAACCAACTATAAATTTTGACTGCACTGATTATGTTGAGATGATAAACTTAGATAACAATAGCATTTTGTCGGAGCCGCCCTTCACTGCAAACATACCCTATGACCATTTGCTCGAATACATAAAATTTGACAATCCTCCACTTCGGGATCCACAAATTCCTCCACATATTCAAGGAACCGAGCGCTTTGTGCAACTGCTGACTAGCGTTTCACGTCGAACTATAGAAAAAAATCGCGATGGTGTTATGGCAGTCACGGTTGCAAGTCGAAACGCAACATCTAGGATGGACAGCAAACAAGACCTTAAAACTAATTAATTCTGAACTTTAGAAGTATATTATATTTTGTTTGGCCCTTAACAGTTAAGTTTTTGCTTTATATATAGATATAAAATGATATTGTTAACTGCAATACGATTTCGCGGAAGATGAAAGCTATTAAAGTTTGAATTTTATTTATTATTATTTTAATTTTTATGGGTGGATAGGTAACATATACACACACCGACCACAGCGGCCAACGACCATACCACGTTGAATACATCGGTTCTCGTCCGATCACCGAAGCTTTTTAAAACCCGATCTAAATACTATTATTTTATAAATATTTAATTTATTTTTATTTCTTAAAATTACAAAACCCATGAGCTTTTACATTTCTTGTGTATTGATGATTTAATGGCCAATTTCATAAAAAACGTTTTTAACATTAAGCTAAACATCAAAATTCGTTATCTATACAGCTTCTAAAGCTGTTGGAATTTCATTTCGAACAAATCCAGACATAACCACTACTGTTTTTCTTAAAAGATTCAATAACATTTTTGAATGTTTTAAATTTGTGTAGAGCACTTTCTCAAAATTGCAAGTATATAGAGATCTTAAGATCAACTTGATATGCATCACAAAAAGAACGCTGCTGAGAAGGTGTAGCAGCACCTGTACGGTCACAGCTTGATGTTTTCGGCTCCAGTAGTTGTTACTATTTTCCATTTCATTTATTGAAAAAAAAAAAAAAAAACAAAATGAAAAGTTTCTCGTTAAAAACCGGAGGCTCCATTTTGATTTTAGAGCCATGGTTTCTTGGGCAAATTTTCTTAGAATTCATCGTAGTTTACGATTTTGATAACCGCTTGGTGCATTTTTTTTGCTCCATACAAATTGACCCACTCTAATGTACATATATTAGCGTGATTCAAATTTTTTTTTTCCCACTGGTACTCGGAAAAATAAGTTCCTAGACACCTCTAAGAAAGCCTCTCCAAATATAAGTTTTTAATTGTAACGGGAAGGTCCTCCTACATACAGTTTTCTATTATTTCTTATTATCAGATAGAAAAATTTATATCTCGCTTCCAACTCTTGAAAAAATATCTTGTTCCTTAGATTTTGTATTTATTTGCATAAAAAATATAAATCAACATAACGACAGCAATTCATTAATATATACATCCATACATATGTATACGTATAATGAAAACACAAAAAGATAACAGTTCATGTAACAAAATAAATAAAAATATCACAGAATAAATATTACGCATACGTTTAAATCTCACATTCTACTTTTGCTAAAGACAAAATTGCTTTTTAATTTTAGCGCCTCTTTTTTCTGGTCTATCTGTTTAAAAACTTTTTACTTTCTTTTGTTAGGTTAATTTCACTTCTTGTAATCACCAAAAAAATGAAGGATTGAAACCTATACATACATACATAAGTATGTAGGTGTGAAACACACAAAATATTGTTCTTAAAACTGGGGAGGGACATTTTTTTATTTAAAAACTTAATTAAAAAATATGTTCTTACTCTAATAAATTTTTTTTCAATTCAAAAAGGGCCTAACATCTTTAATTTTATTAAAAACAATACCTTATATTCTTATCTTATGACAATTACTGTCGAATTCTTCCAAAAATCGTGTTTCCAAAATTTTTACAATTGCTGCAAAATCCTCTGGCGGCTTCACTAATATGAATTTGTCTATTTGATTTTGATGCATGGAGATAAATTCATCCGAAGAAGTTTCCTTTTGTTACTATGTTTACGTAACGTAAGCTCCACGAAATCCTAGATAAGCTAGAGAACATATAGGGCGTTACTCTAGAACCTCCTCTACTTCAAATCTGCCAAAAATATTATACAAACGGTGGCATAGTCCTCTCGTCCTTAGTTACGGAAAACCTGAGTGTGACAAAATTTGCTGCCAATTATCTTACTCTGTTTATGTTTAACACCTACCCCTATATAAAACTAAAATTATTGGTTGCGTTGCTTTCTAATTCATCTACGAGCCGAATAGATTTTAAAACTTTTTCATCTAAAAACTGTAACTGTTCAGTGGAACATACCAAAACTTTTGAATGTACAGGTACAATAGCCTCAACTAAACTGCTATTCAAATATCAAATCATTTAGTAATCTCAGCTAAACTGCTATTTCAAATATCAAATCACTTAGTAAAAAAAAAACCTAACGAGTTCTGCGGTATAACCAAAGCTCCTTCTTTTTGAACTTAATAGATGAATCAGTGAATTTCGCTCCTCCCTTCATCAGTTGCCGACCGTAGCGAGCAAAATGTGTCAAAAGTTGAGCCCGTAGAGCTCAGCCCTCTTTTTTTTTGTTTTCATCTGAACAATGTTCCCATTGCTCAATACGCATAGTGTATACGTGGACCAATAAAGTTTACATACACCTAGTTCTATTAAATTACGACGCGTTTATTTGTTTTAAAATGAATACATTTTGTGATTTTTTTCTATCCATATCAAGATATGTACGTATAATAATACTTTTGCGCTGCATAATTTTTTGTGTACAGCTGGCTTAGTATTTGTACGATGACGTTTTACAAATAATTGTTTTATAATTATATTTATATATCTTTAATTATTACCTTATAATAATATACTAACAATATTAACTTTCTTATTGTATGTTAATATATTTGTTATTTATTTTTGCTTTTTAGGCGGAGGAAATGGATGCACCTTCTTGGTGTATCCGATTTAAAAGGCTAGCCAGTGAAAAACGCTACTCCCTTCCTTTCTTTTCCTTCCATATCGGCAAAATGTGTGCACAGTCAAAAACGTGGTAAAAACGCAGTATATCGATATTGGCAACCATGCGTTGTGAGAGAGCAATCAGCTGCGACGTTTGCTGCGGCAAAAATCTAAATGTCGCGGATTCTCACGTCATCCCACCTCAAAGAGAGAAGGGAGTAGCGTTTTTCACTGTGCAGTTACATTGTGCGCCGATAAGAATTGCTAGTGCCAACAGTGGCGATAGTTTCGGACTGTGGTAGTTTAGTTAAAGGTAGTTTTTGCGAACCTGACGAACAGGACAATGTAAATACTTTAAGTATTATAGAGTCTATTTCCACCACTTTCGGTGACGAGGTAGGAGACTGTACTTCGTGTTCACATGAAGTGCATGAGAAGGTGTCCCTTCACTACAATGTATTTGAGGAACACTTATTATCCTCACCTTTAGGAAGTTTAGGTAACAGGGCGATAAATAGCAAAACGCAAACAGATGCGTACCTAAGTGAAAGGACACCTAGGAAAAGAAAATTTGTTAGCGAAATAGTTAGCTTAAAAAAAAGAAATATTAATTTAGAAAATGAGGTACAAGAATTAAAAAAACAATTAGAAGAGAAGGAAAGAGAAATTGAGGCCCTAAAAGGAAATAGTTTGTCTATTCAAAATAGTGAAAATAGGCAAATTATTGAGCTACATATGTAGCAAATTGACTCCACATATTGCTGCACGTGTGAGGAATAGTTTGTCTAATAATAACCGTAATCTTCCGTTCTCTAGCACACTGCTTATTTTTTTGTGCATAAATCATGCAAAAGAGCTATTTTAAAACAGTACGTATTCGAAGTTGTGACACAATTTTAGGGGATAGGTCTTCACCCCTGCCATTTTGTGTGTGACCAAGGGTCAAATTTTGTGCATTTTGCCCGGGTTGTAGGAGTGACAGAAGATAGGCCATTTTTTATGGTAAATGGAGAAGAAATCGTATTTTTTACAATTCTCCACATCTTATAAAAAGTGCGCGAAATTGTTTGCAAAATAGCAAGAACGTACATAGTTAGTTTCAACAGACGTCTTGTGAAATGGAGTGATATAATTCACTTCCATGAGTAAGACGCTCAACAAAGTATTAGGTGTGCGCCTAAGATAACTTCGGCTCATCTTATGCTTCAACTTTTGAAAAAAAATGAGTGTGCATTTAGCTACACAGGTTTTCAGCAACACCGTTGCTAGTGCAATGTTCGCATTATATACATAGCTCCGGGAAATTGAATATTTCTAATATCGGTATTCTACGTGAGCCGATTGTCTTATGTCTCTAATTGTCACAATAGTTATTTAGTTATTCTGTTAGTCAGGAGTCTCATTTTGGTATTCTGGCAGATACAGAAGAGTAGTATACTATATAGTAGTATACTCTATCTGCCAGAATATCAAAATAAGACTCCTGACTAACAGAGTCACTAAATGAAGATTGTGACAATTAGAGACATGAGACAATCGTCTCAAGCAGAATACCGATATAAGTCTCCAACTTTCCTTAATACCGCCGAATTTGTTCTTTTTTTTTTGATAAAATTTTTAATATATTTAATAGTAGTAGGCTTGGAGCCCTACGAAAATTTAATTATCCTTTTTTCAGTAGTACGGAACAAATTAACTTTCCCTTAGAAGCCGAGAATTTTTTTAAATCATTGAAAGTCAATGATAGCTTAGGTCGTGATATCACGAATACATTTTCATTTATTAAAGGATGGCTTCTAAACATAAGAGGTTTACGACATTTGTGGAAGATGTTGTCTACCAAAGGATTCGCAAATATTAGGACAAGAAATCTTTGTCAAGACAGACTTGAACATTATTTCGGACAGATTCGTATGGGGGCGGAAATAACGTGAGAACTACTCCCATCATGAATCAATTAAATATTACGATAGGAATGCACACTCGTATATTGTTGCTATCAGGCACATTCCGCATTTTTTATTCAAAGCGTCTTGGATTTTGGGTTCGTTGGCCGTCAGAATCCAAATAAACTGCAATATAAACTCTATCAGGACAACGACCCCAAACACATAACGCTACTTTGTAGGACCTGGCTGCTGTATAACTGCAGCTAAGTGATCGACACTCCTGCCCAGAGTCCTGACCTAAACCCTATCGAAAATTTGTGGTCTTTGTTAAAGAAGGAGGTGGCTAAACGGGGACCAACAAATAAAAACGCCTTAATAAAAGCAATTAAAGAGGAATGGAAGAAAATACCGGAGTATTACGACATAAATGGTCTTATACATTCCATGCCTTGTCGCCTGAATGCGGTCTTGGATGCCAAGGGGCGCCACACCAAATATTAGAACCATAAATGTTATATGTAGTTTATAAGTTTTCGTTACAAGTTTAACCAATGTTTACATTTTGCAAAGAATTAATTGATTGACAATTCTTAGAATACGCATATAATAATTTTTTCATACTTTAATTTTAGTTATTTGCTTTATTTTCCAAGAAAAATTTGTCATGTGGCCTACCCAAGAATGATAGAATACAAGATTACGACAACCGCCATTATGAAACGTCATAGTTGCGTGTTGAGAAGAACAAGAGTGAAAAACTGTCAAATGGCTTGCAAATCGTAAACAGTAAAGTGAACACTTTTGTAAATTCGCAAAATATTATTAATTCTTGCGATTTTATTGAAAATTTTTAGTGAAGCGATTGAATATTGTTGAGTGAAAAGATTTGAATCATTTCTAAAGAAATATATCGGCCTATTGATAATAAAATTGTCTATTAAGTTTTGATTCAAATGGAGAAGACGTTTCTTGTGTCGTATATAAATATATACAGTGACTCACACGTCTAACCGGACGCGCGCATTGCCAATGATGGAACCCTCCAATCATATAGTGAACATCTTAAAAATGATACATATGATACATCATATTAAAGGAAAAATCTTCTATTTTATTTTAAGAAACTTAAAAATAGTAATAAATTTATTCACTGCGTAAAATTTAGAGAAATAGCTCGCAACATATAAAATTCGTTCCACACAACTAACCGGATTTTTTAATAAGCTAATGATTACTTATATTTCGTAGCATATCCTTTTGCAGATAAAACTGCTTCTAGTCGCCTTGGTATTTTTGACAAAATTCTGGTGGTATTGCGTTCCAAGCCTCCAAAATAGACCCTTTGAGCCCAGCAACATTGGAATACTGTCTTTAGTACACTTTTCGACTGACTTCTTGTCATACGTGCTCAATAACGTTCAGATCTGGGGATTGGGCAGGTGTCCCCAGTACATGAGGGCAATTGTATATTAACCAAATACGAGCAATCTCCGATTTGTGCTTCGGATCGTTGTCTTGGTAAATTGTAAAATTGTCTTTAATTCCCAATGTGACACATGACTGCCTTAAAATTTCCTTTAAAATGTCGACATATTGGTAACCATACATAATACCTTGCACAAAATGCAGGTTGCCCCTTCCTTTAGCCGATATACATCCTAAAACCATTACTGGCCCACTACCGTGCTTAAGTGTTGCCCTAGTATGTTTTGGCAAGTAAGCTTCGTTGGGACGCCGCCATACAAAACTTCAGCCATCAGATCCCTGCAAGTTAAACTTGCTTTCGTGTGTGAAAATAACCTTGAAAAAGAAGTAATAATACGGTTTTATGATTACTAAGTCAAAATTATGCCATTTGCCCTTCGTCAAAACTCATCAAGCCTTTTTAAATACAATTTCGCAAATTCTAGCCTATTCATTCTATTTTTTTTCGTTTATGTACGGCTTTTTTACAACTGTTGTACCATGTAAATCGAAGCTTCTAAGTATGCGGCGAATTGTTTCAGCTGAAACCTTCTTCCCTTTTTCATTTTCCAATATGTTTCTTACATTTTCCGCCGAGGAAAATGGATTTTTTTCAACAATTTTCAGTGTAAACTTTTCTTCGGCTTGTGTTAGCTTCTTTCCTTGACCAGCTCTACTAATATTATTGATCCTATTTTCCTTCTCAAACTTTTTCATAATATCGAAGACAGTTGAATTAATTCTTTTCACAATCTCCGAAATATCTTTAATGGTTTTTCTTTCTTCTTATAACTGAATAATTAGCTTCAGAATTTCGATACAAGAATGAGCACGTGGGGGTGTCATATTGTTGTGTGGCTTACTCACAGACTTACCGGTAACTACTAATATGCTGAAAATAATATTCAGTGTTTATTCCACAACGATCAGAAGTATCGTTACTTGTAGAAGGTTACTTCTTGTAATTTTCCGGTTAGTTGTGTGGAACAAATTTTATATGTTGCGAGCTATTTCTCTAAATTTTACGCAATGAATAAATTTATTACTATTTTTAAGTTTCTAAAAATAAAATAGAAGATTTTTCCTTTAATTTGATGTATCATATGTATCATTTTTAAAATGTTCACTATATGATTGGAGGGTGCCATCATTGGCAATGCACGCGTCCGGTTAGACGTGTGAGTCACTGTACATATATTATAAATTCAGATGTATCAGATGTATGAAATTGTGATAAAAGAATTGTGAATCTCTGCATATTAAAGAGGATTTAGTATTAAATATACATATAATTTTTTTTGCAAAATAACACCCATTTTTTGGCAACTTTTAAATCGGCCGGAAAACTGAAAAAACTCGTTTTCGATCCTTTAATTGCATAATAATTATTACAACAAGCCACTGCACATTTCATTTTAAAAAATTAATGTATTTATGCTTAGAAATTTAAATAACTACAACAGTACATTTTCACTGGTTTTCTTCATTTGAACAATTTCCTCCATTTATTGTAGATGTGCCTAAAACTACTTAGTATATCTTTTCTCGCAACAATATTCTAAACATTCCACTGAAATTTTTCCTGCAAAGACGAATGAATTAATATTATTTTGGGAATTTCCAAAAGTGTTTACTTTTCTGTTTACAATTTGTATGCATTTCTATGCTTGTTCTTCTCAACGCAAAAGTGTGACGTCACGAAATTGTTGCAGATGTATTTGTAAAGCGTTGGAAAATTATAAATTACCTAAGAAATGTAACGGAAATTGAAAAAAGGATTCAGAATATGATGAACAAGAAACTTCTCGAAATGAAAACAAAAACATGGAAACAGAGATATTTACAACAAGTGAATTGGAATCAGAAAGAGATAATGAAGAAGAGAATATTATAAATAAGCGTCCAGGACAGAAACGAAAGAGAGTTTTATTGTCATCCGAAAGTGGGACAGATTTAGAGGATCAACACATCGAAACAGCTGCTGATGGAACAGTCTGGGAAGAAATAAACGGAAGTTCCAACCCTGGCAGGTTACCGGTGCATAATATTTTTAGGGATACGTCAGGGCCAACGGGATATGCTAAACGACATATAATGAAAGGGCAAATGAAGACGGCATTTGCTCTTATAATTGATCAGAGTATAATCCACCATATTATAAAATGTACAGAAAAAGAAGCATTTAGGGTGTTACGGACTAAGTGGGAACTAAATGCAACAAAAATGGATGGATTCATTGCTTTGCTGTTTGCTCGCGGCGCATATGAGGCAAAAAACATGGATAAATTCATACGAATCTCTTTGGTTCGAGAGAGCGCTGTCAAAGTCCACATTTTTTATAACATTTGCCAATGATGCCACTATGGAAGAAATGTGTTAGGGAATTTTTAGTAAATGTTTTGGGAGTTTGTAATTTCCACACCACCGCTGAGGTATACAAAAGGCGCGTTACCGAAGTTAGTTTTGGGTGCTCGGTTCCCCTTTAGGCCTATATCACCCATAAAGATACAAAATAAAATCACAACAATAACAATATTTGTCGAAATTCAAAAATAATATAAAAATTAACAAAATCATCATTCAAAACAAAAAAATCTTAAAACTATACAAACAAAATTTCACATTTCATTATTCTGTTTAACAGCAAATATTTGTAACCAATAAATATGAATATAAAATAAGAAAATAAATAAAATGAGTACGCATTATTTACATATGTACATATATACAAACTAACCTACACCCAGTTTTCAGGGGTAATTATTACACAATTTAAAACTAAAAGGGCTGGGCAGAAAATAAGAGTTTTAAAAATATATAAAAATTATATATGTTAATATATGAGAAAAAAATTCAAAAAATTAAGTTTACACACATATGCTTCCGTAGAGCTTTGAAGATATTTTACCACCTACTGTACCTACAAGTGCGAAACGCATAATGTTTTTGACTTAAAATTAGTGGTACTAAAGCTGCTATTATAAAATTTAATTAAAAATAATAATTATAGTAATATTTACATCTACTACGCTACTCCAAACAACATATTAAATATTACAATACTATTTACTAAATTACATTACATTTCGCAAGTATGATATATTTTTTATCATGCAATAAATTTCATCTAAAACAATATCAAAATAGGCACAATTTATGAAAAAATATTTCTAAATTTCACTAAATAACTATATTTTTCTACTAATTAAAATTATTTACGAACCTGGATCCATCCTTCTCCTTGTTGGGGAAATTGAAAAACCGTCGCGCTCCTACGCATCCAGCCACACACTTATTTTTAGTTCTCGGCAGTTTCCTATAATACGTTAGGAAAACATGTATTTACGATGGCTTTAATAATACACTTACCAACTTTATTTTTAGAAAAAACCCTTATACACTGTATTTTTAATAAAACACTATATTTTCACAACACAATTACTTATGTACTCCACAATGAAAAATAACGAACTGATTTTGTCAGTTATTTTTAACGGGATTTTGTCTGGCAGTTCATTGTTTTGCTTGTCACCTGATTCGTAGCCCATGAACTTTCAGTATTGCCATACCAAACCGTGAGATCATGGGCTCTCTCAGAAAGCGAAGAGAGGAGTTTCGGATCAATTTATCCATGGCGATTGCTGTCACACTCAGAATTTCCTTACCTAAAGACACGACGACTATGTCAGGACAGCTTAGAACATTTTTTTGGTCAGATTAGATGTAGGGGAGGTACTTGGGTTACACCTTTCATGTTCTCTAGTTTATTTAGGAAGTCGTGGGGTTTACGTTACGTAAATATCGTAACAAAAGGTAACTGTGAGCTGCCTTTAGAATCCGAAGCCACAGTTATTTCAGAACATAGCCATAATGTTCTTCTTAATGTGTGCAATGATTCCGTTTTAAGTGACCTTTCTTGGCAGGATATCCAGCGTTTACGACGGCCCGAACAATCCATTGTTAGATTCATTACTTTAGATAGTAGTTTAGAAATTAACTTTTTAAAGGAAAATGCTTTTAATTATTTTAGCGGCTACTTTTATTTGAAAATTTTTAAAATGCACACATGCCTCCTGCCATTACCTTATTTAGGAGATGAAATTCCTTCTGATGAACTCATCTTCATACATACACCAAAACCAGATCGATAAATGTAACTTAGTGAAGCTACCTGAAGAATTGGTTGCATTTATTAATAATTTAGAAATAAAATTTGTTGAGGAATTTGACAGAAATTGTCATAAAATAGGCGTAGGAGAAATTCTTTTTACTAAATTAAAAGATATTAGGCCCTTCTTGTGTTGTGAAGACTGTGGCCCAAAGGTAGTTATTGCTCTATAAAAACCAATTTTTAAATAAAGATTTGTCCCTACCCAATTTTAAGAAAAACTTTTGTGTGTTTCACATTTGTAGTTTTTATCTTCCTTTTTAGTGGTTGCAATGTGGGAGGATGGAGTCATGTGTAGAAGTTCACGCAAGTGAGGAAAGTTCTCTGATCGCCATTCACTTGGGAGTGGCCAGAAACGATTCTTTCACATATGACTCAAGCAGCTCACGACTTCCGGTCTTTGACCAAGTATCATCTGGGTAGCCTAAGAACATCCGTTTGAAGGCGAGCTAAAGTGAGAAGCGAAATATCCCCTACTTAGGGTTGTTCGCTGGGTTTGGGACCCGCCACGTAAAAAAACACCCCCAATGAAAATCAACTATAAGCCTCGGATGAGAGACCCCCCTTTTGATGACGACCATGGCAAACGAAATAAGGACTACGAACTAAGGGCATGCACCTGGAATGTCCGGTCCCTTAATTGGGAAGGTGCCGCTGCCCAGCTGGTTGATGTCCTCGTGAAAATAAAGGCTGACATCACCGCCGTCCAAGAAATGCGATGGACGGGACAAAGACAGAGACGAGTAGGTCCTTGTGACATCTACTACAGTGGCCATATAAAGGAGCGCAAGTTTGGTGTTGGATTCGTGGTGGGAGAGAGACTCCGTCGCCGAGTACTATCATTCACTCCGGAGAATGAACGTCTAGCCACAATCCGCATCAAAGCGAGGTTCTTCAACATATCGCTGATTTGTGCCCACATCCCGACGGAAGAAAAGGACGATATGACCAAAGATGCTTTTATGAGCGCTCGCACGCACCTATGAGAGCTGCCCCCGTCACGTGCTTGGCGACAAAATCGTGCTTGGCGACTTCAACGCCAGGGGGTGCAAAGAAGGTATCTTTGGCACTACGGTCGGTAAAATCAGCCTCCACGAGGAAACATCCCCAAATGGGTTGAGGCTGATCGACTTCGCCGGGGCCCGAAATATGGTTATCTGTAGTACTAGATTTCAGCATAAGAAGATACATCAAGCTACTTGGCTGTCTCCGGATCGAAAAACCTCCAACCAGATCGATCATGTTGTGATAGACGGAAGACACGTCTCCAGTGTTTTAGATGTGCGTGTGCTCCGAGGTCCTAACATCGACTCGGACCACTATATTGTTGCAGCCAAAATTCGCACCCGCCTCTGTGCAGCAAAAAACGCACGCCAACAAACACAAGGAAGGTTCGACGTCGAGAAGCTGCAATCACAACAGACAGCCGAACGATTTTCTACTCGGCTTGCACTCCTGCTCTCTGAGAGCACTCATCAACAACTCGGTATAAGGGAACTGTGGAACGGCATTTCAAACTCCTTACGTACAGCTGCAACCGAAACCATTGGTTTTCGGAAAGTGCAAAAGAACAGCTGGTACGACGAGGAGTGCCGTGTCGCAGCGGAGAGAAAACAGGCTGCCTACCTCGCAATGTTACGATCGACCACAACACGTGCGGGATGGGATAGATACCGAGAGTTGAAGAGGGAAGCGAGACGCATTTGTAGACAGAAGAAGAAAGAGACCGAAATGCGTGAGTACGAACAGCTCGATTAGCTGGCCGACAGGGGTAATGCTCGAAAATTCTACGAAAAAATGGGGCGGTTTATAGAAGGTTTCAAGACCGGAGCATACTCCTGTAGAACCTCCAAAGGTGATCTAGCCACCGATGCCCAGAGCATACTTAGATTATGGAGGGAACACTTCTCCAGCCTGCTGAATGGCAGTGAACACATAACACCAGGAGAAGACGAACCCAATTCCCCAATCGATGACGATAGAGCAGACCTTCCATTACCCGGCCATGAAGAGGTTCGAATAGCAGTTGCCCGCCTGAAGAACAACAAAGCGGCAGGGGCCGACGGATTGCCGGCCGAGCTATTCAAACACGGCAAAATATGGTCGGACAAAAGTATGCTCAACGATTGGAATTTAAGTGTGCTATGCCCAATCCATACAAAGGGAGACCCCACAATCTGCGCCAACTACCATGGGATTAGCCTCCTTAATATCGCATATAAGGTTCTGTCGAGCGTATTGTGTGAAAGAAAAGCCCACCGTCAACAAGCTGATTGGACCTTATCAGTGTGGCTTCAGACCTGGTAAATCAACAACCGACCAGATATTCACCATGCGCCAAATCTTGGAAAAGACCCGTGAAAGGAGAATCGACACTCACCACCTATTCGTCGATTTCAAAGCTGCTTTCGACAGCACGAAAAGGAGCTGCCTTTATGCCGCGATGTCTGAATTTGGTATCCCCGCATTGCTAATACGGCTGTATAAACTGACGTTGAGCAACACGAAAAGCTCCGCCAGGATCGGGAAGGACCTCTCCGAGCCGTTCGATACCAAACGGTTTCAGACAAGGCGACTCCCTATCGTGCGACTTTTTCAATCTGCTACTGGAGAAAATTATTCGAGCTCCAGAACTTAATCGAGCAGGTACAATCTTTTATAAGAGTGTACAGCTGCTGGCGTATGCCGATGATATTGATATCATCGGTCTCAACACCCGCGCCGTTAGTTCTGCTTTCTCCAGACTGAACAAGGAAGCAACGCAAATGGGTCTGGCAGTGAACGAGGGCAACACGAAATATCTCCTGTCATCAAACAAACAGTCGTCGCATTCGCGACTTGGCTCCCACGTCACTGTTGACAGTCATGACTTTGAAGTTGTAGATAATTTCGTCTAATTAGGAACCAGTATTAACACCACCAACAATGTCAGCCTGGAAATCCAACGCAGGATTACTCTTGCCAACAGGTGCTACTTCGGACTGAGTAAGCAATTGAAAAGTAAAGTCCTCTCTCGACGAACAAAAGCCAAACTCTATAAGTCGCTCATAATTCCCGTCTTGCTATATGGTGCAGAGGCTTGGACGATGACAACAACCGATGAGTCGACGTTGCGAGTTTTCGAGAGAAAAGTTCTGCGAAAGATTTATGGTCCTTTGCGCGTTGGCCACGGCGAATATCGCATTCGATGGAACGATGAGCTGTACGAGATATACGACGACATTGACATAGTTCAGCGAATTAAAAGACAGCGGCTACGCTGGCGAGGTCATGTTGTCCGGATGGATGAAAACACTCCGGCTCTGAAAGTATTCGACGCAGTACCCGCCGCGGGAAGCAGAGGAAGAGGAAGACCTCCACTCCGTTGGAAGGACCAAGTGGAGAAGGACCTGGCTTCGCTTGGAATATCCAATTGGCGCCACGTAGCGAAGAGAAGAAACGACTGGCGCGCTATTGTTGACTCGGCTATAATCGCGTAAGCGGTGTCTACGCCTGTAAAGAAGAAGAAAGTGACCTAGAAGTTCTAAAATCTTTATATTAGGTATATGGGGGCTCACGAAAATATTGACTCGATTCAACCCATTTTTAAGACAATGAAATACTATTGTCAGAAAAGGATTCTGTGTGGATTTCAATTTCTTATCTCACACATTGAATGATATTTTCGGTCAAAACTCAACTATTGGTATTTTGGTCGGATTTAGACAACTATTGGTCAAAAGGTGGCTTACTTTAAGGGAATTATTATCGCAAAATTTTATTCCGTTATATTAAATAATTCTTTATTTGTGTACTGGAAAGTGAAAGAATCAAATGGAATTTTAAATTGTGTTATATGGGAAGTAGGCGTGGTTGTAGTCCGATTTCGCTCATTTTCACAGAGTGATACAGGAAAATGTTCTTTCCTAAAAATATTGGGTTTACCGAAAAGAAACAGTTGATTTTTTCAAAATTTTTTTGAGTTTTAGTTTTTTTACCATCCTAAGACGTCGTATATGATCATGTATGGTTGATTGTGGTATATTTAACTTCTCTCCAATCTCACGCTCATTTACATGACAATCCGATTCGATTAAAGCCTTGATGACGTCATCATCAACTGCACTTGGCCGACCTGAACGGAATTTGACAAACCAACTTTGACACTGTGTTTCTTTTAAGGCTTTGTCACCCTACACTTTTTATACTCTCGCAACAAAGTTGAGTAAAAACACGTCAAGTGGACCCCCCATTTTCCACTTGGTCATCGAATTTGAATGTGAGTATTTTTTCATAAAGTAGTCACCATGAACAAATAATCCCCCTCCCAGTTTTTTTAAATTTTAATTTTAACAACCTTTTTTTTTTAATTGAAAATTTTTACTACTTTTTTTTTTAAATTAATAATTAAAAAACTATTGGTGATTTTTTGATAAAATTTTCAGGAGTTATAGTTAGTTCAATACTTGTACTTTCAGAAAATACGCATGAATTTTAATTATTTTTATTTTTTCATATTGTTTATTAACTTTTAAGTTAACAAATGAACATTTTAATGACTTCTCCCTCAAAAAATAATTTTTTTTTTTCAGTATTTTGCAATAAATATTCAAGTAACGAAATCCGCGAAAAAATTTGACTGATCGCAATTAGATTAAGCAAAAAAAATTTGTTTAAGACAGGCGGTCAGCGCTGCCGGTATATAATTGCGTGTTCGTATACAGCGCGTGCACGAGAATCCAAGTTGTTCGTTCAACGGAACTCTTCTACTGCGCAATATGCATGAATTATGTACCGGCAGCGCTGACCGCGCGTCTTAAAAAAATTTTTTTTGCTTAATCTAATTGCGATCAGTCAAATTTTTTCGCGGATTTCGTTACTTGAATATTTGTTGCAAAATACTGAAAAAAAAAAATTTATTTTTTGAGGGAGAAGTCATTAAAAGATTCATTTGTTAACTTAAAAGTTAATAAACAATATGAAAAAATAAAAATAATTAAAATTCATGCATATTTTCTGAAAGTACAAGTATTGAACTATAACTCCTGAAAATTTTATCAAAAAATCACCAATAGTTTTTTAATTATTAATTAAAAAAAAAAGTAGTAAAAACTTTCAAATAAAAAAAAAAGGTTGTTAAAATTAAAATTTAAAAAAACTGGGAGGGGGATTATTTGTTCATGGTGACTACTTTATGAAAAAATACTCACATTCAAATTCGATGACCAAGTGGAAAATGGGGGGTCCACTTGACGTGTTTTTACTCAGTTGCTAAAGAGAGTATTATAGTTTTGTTCACATAACGGTTGTTTGTAAGTCCTAAAACTAAAAGAGTCAGATATAGGGTTATATATACCAAAGTGATCAAGGTGACGAGTAGAGTTGAAATCCGGATGTCTGTCTGTCCGTCCGTCCGTCTGTCCGTGCAAGCTGTAACTTGAGTAAAAATTGAGATATCATGATGAAACTTGGTACACGTATTTCTTGGCTCCATAAGAAGGTTAAGTTCGAAGATGGGCAAAATCGGTCCACTGCCACGCCCACAAAATGGCGGAAACCGAAAACCTATAAAGTGTCATAACTAAGCCATAAATAAAGATATTAAAGTGAAATTTGGCACAAAGGATCACATTAGGGAGGGGCATATTTGGACGTAATTTTTTTGGAATAGTGGGCGTGGCCCCGCCCCCTACTAAGTTTTTTGTACATATCTCGGAAACTACCATAGCCATGTCAACCAAACTCTATAGAGTCGTTTCCTTCAGGTATTTCCATATATAGTTCAAAAATGGAAGAAATCGGATAATAACCACGCCCACCTCCCATACAAAGGTTATGTTGAAAATCACTAAAAGTGCGTTAACCGACTAAAAAAAAACGTTAGAAACACTAAATTTTACGGAAGGAATGGCAGAAGGAAGTGGCATCCAGGCTTTTTTTAAATATTGAAATGGGCGTGGCGTCGCCCACTTATGGACCAAAAACCATATCTCAGGAACTTCTCGACCGATTTCAATGAAATTGTGTATATAATATTTTCTTAACACCCCGATGATATGTACGAAATATGGGTGAAATCGGTTTACAATCACGCCTTCTTCCAATATAACGCTATTTTGAATTCCAGCTGATGCCTTCTCTGTATAATATATACATTAGGAACCAATGATGATAGCGGAATAAAACTTTACACAAATACGGTATTTGAGCTGAGGTATCCCTTGCAGAAAAAATGTGGTGATCGGACTATAACTTTTCGAGGTCCCTGTTATCGAACACGAAGAACTCAGTGCCTAACCTAACCTAACCTAATTTTTCACCGAAAATATCGGTAAGTCTCTCAGATATTTTCATGTAATTCAGAGGGCATTAGTCAACGTGTTGGCCCCCATATATATACATATGTAATAACACGATTTCTGCCTTTACTTTTTACGTTACGCCGAATATATTGCGTACTTCCTAAGATATCTTTAAAATATTATAAGAATATATTATAAATTAAATTTTTTAGGCGCATGTAAAATCCAACTATATTTGAAAATCAGTAAGAAATACTAACGTAAATTAATAGTAGTCTAGTATAAAAGGCGTGCAATTAGAAAACCTGCTTTTCAGATGGACCAAATGCGACACTTAAATGTTAAACTGAGCTAATCTTCAACCTCAGTCAAATTAAATTGTAATTAGGAAGGTTTAGGTATTAAGACAAAGATGTGTACATAGACGTAATAATTTACATTATTTAGCATATATATTTAATGGGAATTAGTATTTATTCTTTAAAATTGTTTTCAATGTATTTGGCTGCAAATCCCCTTACTCAAATGTTATTGAATAATTTTTAAAACAAAAGTCTATTCATAACAACTCAAACTTTCAACCTTGATATATGATATACTTAAAAATTGTTTTCACAAATTTTCTACCTAGTTTAGCCTTCACGAGCGAACATTTGCGGAAGATGAACTCCTTTGTTTCAGAAAGAATTAAAAAATGCAATTTACGTAGGAGTTTTCCGTGTAAATACTTTCAAGGCTATTAAGCTAATTACTAATTTCTAAGATATATATATTTGTATGTACTATATATGTATAATACAATATATATATTATTATGCTAGATGTTTATACTTTCAGTTACACTAAATAACTTGAGTAGTGAAGTCTACATTTTTAGCTAAAGTTTTAATTAATTAAGTGAAAATTTTTCCATAGTAGTGTTAGCATCATCATATCAATATAATAAAATATACAACGAATCTAAGTATATCAACATCCACTTGAAAATAAGACTGAAAGAAGACCAGCAAGTTACCCTAAAAAGAGAACACAGGAGTCATTCGGAAGAAAAATCAGAAAGTATTTACACACTTGTTTTAATAGATTAAGATTAAATTATTTATTTTCTTTAGTAAGATTTAATTTTAAGAAATTATGCCTAGATTAAATAAAAGATCTGTTGTACAAAGTCGACTTGAAGACGTATGCAGATTCTTCGGGCTAACTCATTATATAGAGTTAGTGAGCAATCACATAATACTCAAAGCCATGCTAATCGCAGATTAGATCCAGAAGTCCGCCTGTCAGAACAAATATTGGTACTTAGTTCAACATAGGACAAGGCGACAAAATCAAGAGGTTCGGTCTGCTGAGCAAAGTATAAATACTGTTCAGCATAGGTCTCGGCGGGAAAATCCCGAAATAAGGTTAGCTGAACAAATCATAGATACCAATCAGCATAGAACCCGGCGACAAAATCCTCAATTTCGCTCTGAAGAGCAAAGTAGGAATACCCGAGAACATAGGTCTCGGCGGGAAAACCCAGAGCTTCGGTCTGCTGAGCAAAGTATAAATACTGTTCAGCATAGGTCTCGGCGGGAAAACCCAGAGCTTAGGTCTGCTGAGCAAAGTATTAATACTGTTCAGCATAGGTCTCGGCGGGAAAACCCAGAGCTTCGGTCTGAAGAGCAAAGTAGGAATACCCGAGAACGTAGGTCCCGGCGGGAGAACCCAGATCTTCGGTCTGCTGAGCAAAGTATAAATACTGTTCAGCATAGGTCTCGGCGGGAAGATCCCGAAATAAGGTCAGCTGAACAAATCATAGATACCAATCAGCATAGAACCCGGCGACAAAATACTCAATTTCGCTCTGAAGAGCAAAGTAGGAACACCCAAGAACATAGGACCCGGCGGGAGAACCCAGAACTTCGGTCTGCTGAGCAAAGTAGAAATTCAAGGCAACATAGAATTCGACGCCAAAACCCTATTATTCGGTCAAATGAGCAGTCTCATAATACCGTAATACACCGAGAACTTAGAAGAAATCCTAACTATAGACATTTAGAGCGCATACGTGATCAAATGCAAAGAGAACGTTCAAGACGAAATCCTGAAACAAGGAGAGAGGAACGTTATAGAGAAACGCAACGACGACAGCTTATCAGGAGGGGTGCAAGGGAACAAATTTTAAATCAGAAACGTCAACAACAAAATCAGGTCCGTATTCATAGAGAAAACTTGGCAAATAGGCAAATTCAAAACGAAAGCAGTCCCAACGAAATATATTAAACAGAGAAAATAATGTCTCTGATATTTTT
>NC_064303.1:35006804-35033023 GCF_023373825.1 Bactrocera dorsalis | reverse complement strand
GTCATGAGCCATAACAATTGGTGCAGAGTGTGTATCAATATAAGCTAAAAGAGGTTTATCAAATACTATTAACTCATTCCCAACACCCAAAGAATTCATAGAGTGAATACACACAGCACATCATGCATACAATATATGAGCGGACAATTTGTGTCTTAGTTTGGTGTCTAAGTAACATCTGAAAAATCTTATTAGGACCATCACTGTACGAGATCGTGAGTAGTGAAAAAAAAGTACGAATGAGTTTTGAAGTCCAGCATTGGATATCTGTTGTTTATTGCTAAAGGAACTTTCCTGATAGCAGTATGCATGCGTTTATGTTTTGTGTGTATTCATTCTGCGCATTTGCTACTTGTGGAAAAAAAATTAAGTGGAATTATTTCAGTAATTGAGTAAACAGATTTGTTTGTAGTAATATTGCTACAAGCTATAGTTTCGTGGTAATACTGCGTGCACAGACGATTGTCTCATGGTCATCGAATAGATGACTAGGTATATAATTTGTATTTAGTGATTCTCTGTTAGTCAGGGGAGTCTCATTTTTTGGTACAGTTTCGTGGCACAGTTACGGTATATTAGATATACTGTAAAAGTAGGTATACATCTACATTTGTGCGCAGAATAGCGCAAAATGAAGAATCCTGAGCTAACAGAATCATCTAATATAGTCCACACATATGGTAGAGACATGAAGCACAATCGTCCTCCGACGCAGAATACCGATATTAAGAGACATAAGACAATCGGCTCACGCAGAATACCGATATTAGAAATATTCAATTTCCCGGAGCTATGTATATAATGCGAACATTGCACTAGCAACGGTTGTTGCTGAAAACCTGTGTAGCTAAATGCACACTCATTTTTTCAAAAGTTGAAGCATAAGATGAGCCGAAGTTATCTTAGGCGCACACCTAAACTTTGTTGAGCGTCTTGCTCATGGAAGTGAATTATATCACTCCATTTCACAAGACGTCTGTTGAAACTAACTATGTACGTTCTTGCTATGTTTGCAAACAATTTCGCGCACTTTTTATAAGAAGTGGAGATTTGAAAAATAGACGATTTCTTCTCCATTTACTATAAAAAATGGCCTATCTTCTGTCACTCCTACAACCCGGGCAAAATGCACAAAATTTGACCCTTGGTCACACACAAAATGGCAGGGTGAAGACCTATCCCCTAAAATTGTGTCACAACTTCGAATACGTACTGTTTTTAAAACATCTCCTTTGCATGATTTATGCACAAAAAAATAAGCAGTAATGCTAGAGGTGACAAGAAATGAACCCCCAGAGCTATGGTTTTTAATTCCCTATCGTATCTATTACCGTGAAGATTACGGTTATTATTAGACAAACTATTCCTCACACGTGCAGCAATATGTGGAGGCAAGTTGCTACATAGCTTAATAATTTGCCTATTTTCACTATGTTGAATAGACAAACTATTTCCTTTTAAGGGCCTCAATTTCTCTGTCCTTCTCTTCTAATTGTTTTTTTAATTCTTGTACCTCATTTTCTAAATTAATATTTCTTTTTTTTAAGCTAACTATTTCATAACAAATTTTCTTTTCCTAGGTGTCCTTTCACTTAGGTACGCATCTGTTTGGCGTTTTGCTATTTATCGCCCTATTACCGAAACTTCCTAAAGGTGAGGAATATGAGTGTTCCTCAAATATATTGCAGTGAAGGACACCTTCTCATGCACTTAATTTGAACACGAAGTAAAATCTCCTACCTCTTCACCGAAAGTGGTGGAAATAGACTCTATAATACTTAAAGTATTTACATTGTCCTGTTTCGTCAGGTTCGCAAAAACCACCTTTAACTAAACTACCACAGTCCGAAACTATCGGCCACTGTTGGCACTAACAATTTTTTATCGGGGACTGCCCGTTTGGATAGTCTTAATCTACTTTGGTGGTGGAGCGAGAAATGCCTATCGCAGGCATACAAATTTTTATTAGTTATAGGCTAGCCAGTGAAAAACGCAGAATCGTGGCCCGAGTCAGCTGGCACGACCTATCTTATGGGCGTGCAATGTAACTGCACAGTGAAAAATGCTACTCCCTTCTCTCTTTGACGTGGGATGAAGTGAGAATCCGCGACATTTAGATTTTTGCCGCAGCAAACGTCGCAGCTGATTGCTCTCTCACAACGCAGGGTTGCCAATATCAGTATATCGATCGCGTTTTTACTACGTTTTTGAATGTGCACACATTTTGCCGATAAGGAAGGAAAAGGAAGGAAGGGAGTAGCGTTTTTCACTGGCTAGCCTTTTAAATCGGATACACCAAGAAGCTGCATCCATTTCCTCCGCCTAAAAAGCAAAAATAAGTAACAAATAAATTAACGTACATTAAAAAAGTTAATATTGTTAGTATATTATTATAAAGTAATAATTAAAGATATTTAAATATAAGTATAAAACAATTATTTGTAAAACGTCAACGTACAAATACCAAGTCAGCTGTACACAAAAAATTAAGCAGCGCAAAAGTATTATTATACGTACATATCTTGATATGGATAGAAAAAAATCACAAAATGTATTCATTTTAAAACAAATAAACGCGTCGTAATTTAATAGAACTAGGTGTATGTAAACTTTATTGGTCCACGTATACACTATGCGTATTGAGCAATGGGAACATTGTTCAGATGAAAACAAAAAAAAAGAGGGCTGAGCTCTACGGGCTCAACTTTTGACACATTTTGCTCGCTACGGTCGGCAACTGATGAAGGGAGGAGCGAAATTCACTGATTCATCTATTAAGTTCAAAAAGAAGGAGCTTTGGTTATACCGCAGAACTCGTTAGGTTTTTTTTTTACTAAGTGATTTGATATTTGAAATAGCAGTTTAGCTGAGATTACTAAATGATTTGATATTTGAATAGCAGTTTAGTTGAGGCTATTGTACCTGTACATTCAAAAGTTTTGGTATGTTCCACTGAACAGTTACAGTTTTTAGATGAAAAAGTTTTAAAATCTATTCGGCTCGTAGATGAATTAGAAAGCAACGCAACCAATAATTTTAGTTTTATATACGGGTAGGTGTTAAACATAAACAGTGTAAGATAATTAGCAGCAAATTTTGTCACACTCAGGTTTTCCGTAACTAAGGACGAGAGGACTATGCCACCGTTTGTATCATATTTTTGGCAGATTTGAAGTAGAGGAGGTTCTAGAGTAACGCCCTATATGTTCTCTAGCTTATCTAGGATTCGTGGAGCTTACGTTACGTAAACATAGTAACAAAAGGAAATTTCTTCGGACGAATTTATCTCCATGCATCAAAATCAAATAGACCAAATTCATATTAGTGAAGCCGCCAGAGGATTTTGCAGCAATTGTAAAAATTTTGGAAACACGATTTTTGGAAGAATTCGACAGTAATTGTCATAAGATAAGAATATAAGGTATTGTTTTTAATAAAATTAAAGATGTTAGGCCCTTTTTGAATTGAAAAAAATTTTATTAGAGTAAGAATATATTTTTTAACTAAGTTTTTAAATAAAAAAATGTCCCTCCCTAGTTTTAAGAACAATATTTTGTGTGTTTCACACCTACATATGTATGTATGTATAGGTTTCAATCCTTCATTTTTTTGGTGATTACAAGAAGTGAAATTAACCTAACAATAGAAAGTAAAAAGTTTTTAAACAGATAGACCAGAAAAAAGAGGCGCTAAAATTAGAAAGCAATTTTGTTTTTAGCAAAAGTAGAATTTGAGATTTAAACGTATGCGTAATATTAATTCTGTGATATTTTTATTTATTTTGTTACATGAACTGTTATCTTTTTGTGTTTTCATTATACGTATACATATGTATATGTGCATATGTATGGATGTATATATTAATGAATTTGTCGTTATGTTGATTTATATTTTTTATGCAAATAAATACAAAATCTAAGGAACAAGATATTTTTTCAAGTAGTTGGAAGCGAGATATAAATTTTTCTATCTGATAATAAGAAAAAATAGAAAACTGTATGTAGGAGGACCTTCCCGTTACAATTAAAAACTCATATTTGGAGAGGCTTTCTTAGAGGTGTCTAGGAACTTATTTTTCCGAGTACCAATCGAAAAAAAAGATTTGAATCACCCTAATATATGTATATGCTACATATAGACTACGTATAGACTGCGTATCGCCATATATTTCATAATAATAATAATATAGCGTGGTGATCGTAACCACGGCCTGTATGGCCATGGCGACAATCATATCTATATGGGTATATGCCATTAATATCGTTCCTCCAAAACGAATTTCAGTTGGATATTCGAGAGAATGTACTACAAGATATGGAACAACAATACATGCTGTATTTATTAGATATCTTGATAATGAGATGTCTATTTCTTTTGTAACATACTTCGATTACCATCGACCAATTGTCACAGTAATACCGTCAGAGGCAACTTCTAATGTACTTAACTATTATGGAAGTCAATGATGAAAATAATTGAGTTGACGTGATTTTAAATAAATAATTGGATACAATTTTGTATTTAAAGAAAATAAATGTTTATTGATTAAACTATCTGTCATCATTTTCTGGAAAATTTTCATAGTATTGTAATAAATATTCTCACAATTTGACTTTCGAAATGCACTACTTACTTGCAATTACTTGCATGTTTTATTTATTTATTAAGCATTCAACCGTTTGCTCAATTGACGTTTAAACCAAGGCTTTGTACATTTTTATCCCATTCCCAGCAGCCGAACCAAATGTAAACAAAGCCATATTTGTATCAACATAAACTAAAATGTTACCTCTTTCCATTTTGCAGCACTTCGTATTGATCACGATAGAGGAGGATTAGAGTTCAGCTGATGTTACGTAAACAAAGACACAGATGAGAGGTGCCACTGTAGAAACGTCAAGGGGAGTCCGGGGTTGAGTTTCTATTGGAATCCAAGATGGCCGACACATGACTCCATCCTCCCACTTTAGTTTTATAGTATTAATTGCTTGTGGGTGTACATACAAGTGAATCATATCTATGCCACTTTTATTGTAATTTTATAACTTAAGAACAGGCTCACCTACCCAAATTAAATCTTTATGCTTTGTTCGGACTTTTTTAGTAGGTGGTTTTATGTGAAGTTTGCATAAAATCGGTCAAGCAGTTCTTCATTTATCACATTTCTTGTAACAAATAAATTCAATAAATTTTATAGGGGATAAAAAAGTGATTGCAATTTGCTCACAGCATTTTTGCTTTTTTTTTTTTGTTTGACAATATCCCGCATTTGTTCTGCCAAATACATGACAATTATTGTCTGTCGACTCTAGGCAATTTATAGCTCGCTGCCAAATGTCACCTGTTTGGCTAACTATACAACAATAATATGATATTTCATCTTGGGAACAGACGTTGCGGTTCTTCCACACCAAGCGTTGACTCCGAAACGCACTGTGGCGGTACAAAAATTGCATTGCAGTACAATGCGGCCAATGTGTTTCATGTTCTCTGCTCCTTGGCCAGACTTAGCATTCAGTTTTTTTATGTACATTTTGAAAGGCCGTTTTGATGTTACTTTGCTTTGTAACCTTTACAGTGTTCCCAGGACATTGCGTTTGTATCTGCCGTCATGCTTGCTCACGTTTGTATATGTCCTTGTACTCCTTGCAAGAATAGTCCTAAATGCACCGGTGTAATTCTACTGTCATGATCAGGCAGTTAATAACGTTGTAGGCACAAGACACTTGGCTTCTTCTTTTCGCTGCAGCTTTTATTTCCTGGACGAGAGAGAAGTCAATATATTCTCTGTTTCGTCAAATAAAAAAGATCGGCCATTTCGAAACTAAAAGTAAACAATTGTTAAAATATTTTCAAAAATTATATACATATCATTTTATTTACGAAGAAAAAGACAAAGTCGAGCTGAAGGTCTTTGCTCAAGAAAACAAAAAAACGTTAACTTCGGTAGCATCGAAGCTAAATACCCTTCACAGGTGCATTTCTGTTAGTAACTCTGTATTCAGTTTGGAAGCTATATGCTGTAGTAATCCGTTCTGAATATTTTTTTTCAAGATTATATTGTTGGCTTAAAAAATAATCTATACCAAATTTCGTGAATATATCTTGTCAAATGTCAAAGTTTTCCATACGAGAACTTGATTCCGATCGTTCAGTTTGTATGGCAGCTATATGCTATAGTTAACCGATCTGAACAATTTCTTCGGAGATTACATTGTTGCTTTAGAAAATAAATATATACCAAATATACAATGACTTCATTCCGATCGTTCAGTTATGACAGCAATATGCTATAGTATCCAATATCGGCCATACCGACAAATGAGATGCTTCTTGAAAAGAAAATGACTTTTGCAAAATTTCAAAACGATATCTTAAAAACTGAGGGACTAGTTCGTATATATACAGACGAACTGACAGACGACATCGACTCAGCTCAACATACTGATCGTTTATATATGTATGTGTATACTTTATAGGGTCTCCGTCGCTTCTTCCTGTCGCAAACTTCGTGACAAACTTAACATACCCTGTTCAGGGTACAAAATGCATTATTTCTTGGGCTGTAGTCAAGTAATTTTGACAGCTGGTTACGCATTGTGAATGATCCGCATTATAAGAGCAAAAGAAAATAAACTTATGTGTGTATATAAATATTTTTATTGCGGTTTAAGGAATGTGTATGAAGATTGGCAAGTTTTGTACAAAATTTCAACGTTAATGATTAGTGAAATTTATAATTACACTGCTGGACAAAAGTCACCGTCATTTGGTATTAACAATGTTTGAAGAGTGGCCACGCCTACAAAAAATTAAAAATACAAAAGTTCATATGCTCAACTGAATCTGCAATTTATTTAATTTTTTATATACATATATATGTACATAACTTTTTTTTTTTAATTTACTTATTGTTCAAAAATTATAATACATACATATTTCCTATGGACAAAAGTCACCGCCATATTATATAAAAATTCATTATTGGTGAAGAATATACACTAGTCAGAAAAAGTTTGCGTACAAGACTCATATGCTTCCTAATTATTAAAAAAACTTCCAGAAATAACAAAAAATTCGAACAAATTTTCTTTTTTATTTACTTGTTGGAATTCAGTTTTAGTATACATAACATTTTAATACTGTTGGATATAAATTAGGGTAAAAACAAGAATGAAATCAAATATAGACAAAATTCACTTCAGAAAAAGTTTGCGTACAAGAAAATAAAAAAATTACAAAAATGTATTTTATATGAAAATGACAGTTTCTAGTAACTAGTTGGGTACCCTTTGCGTTGTAGGACTCTCTTAGTCGTTTTGGCATTGAATTTACGAGATTTGATGTCTCCTCCGATGTGATTTTGCTCCATTCCTCAAGGATAACATTTTTTAGCATCTCCTTCGAAGAAATCTGATGTTGGCGGATTCGACGCTCTAATAAATCCCATATGTGCTCAATGGGGTTGAGATCTGGTGATTGAGGGGGCGTATGTAGTTGTTTGGGCACATTGTAGAGGAGTCAGAGCTTAACAATTTCTGCAGTGTGCTTGGGTCATTGTCTTGTTGAAACAAAATACCTGTCTTCCAATCCCAATTTAACTGCACTTTGCTTTAAATTCGCCTTAAGAATGTCCAAATAAACTCTTTTATCCATTGTTGACTCAATAAACTGGATATTACCCACTCCTACACTGGACATACACCCCCACACCATCACGCCACCACCACCGTGTTTCACGGTCGCCGCGAGATTTTCTTTATTGAGTGCAGTTCCGGGTTTTTCTCCAAACAAGCTTTCGTCCTTTTATTCCAAATATACAAAACTTGCTTTCATCTGAGAAAATAACGCGTTTTCCAGAACTCAGGCGGCTTATTAATGTGGTCGTTAGCAAATGCAACTCGTTTTAGCCTGTTGGTCAATGATATGAATGGCTTCTTTTCGTGCGACTCGGCTCCGATAACCGGCTTTTTTGAAAAATTTTGCATACGGTGTCACTGCAAATTGTTTTCTGGAACCTTATTTTTAACATCTCTGGCAATATCTGAAGCCTTCACCTTTGGATTTTTTTGTAATTCCTTAAGAACGTAGCGCTTTTCACGGTGGCTTAGGTTAGGGGGACGCCCTGAACGAAGCTTTGTGGCGGTAGAACCCATCGATTTGTACATTTCGATCACTCTTTGAATCGAGGAGTGTGCTCTGCCCACCGTCTGACCGATTTCGCGAAGAGTTTTACCTTCTTTCCATAATTTTACAATTATTTTCTCTTTCACCGCGGCTGGTTGGTTTTCTTTTTTCTGCCCAATTTCACAAAATTTTTCTTTTATTGTTTAAAATTTCAGTAAAATAGTTTATTTGATTTGAACAATCTGATGTAACTAGTTTTAGTGCGACTTTCCCAGAAAAAACTATTGGATTCCCCTTGTTTTATTTTGTACGCAAACTTTTTCTGCGACGATGTTGCCAACTTTTTAATAATTGTTAAAAAAAAAAAGCTTGGCACATTTTATGATGGTTTCAAATTTCTAAAATATCTTCTATGATATTGTAATTTTATAATGCAACCATAAAAATTAAAGTTTGTTTGTGTTAAAATTCATAATGAGCCATTCAAATATGCTGGAAATTTTGTACGCAAACTTTTTCTGACTAGTGTATATTTTAATATGTTGTATGTTTAACGTTATTTTCAATAACTTCTTACAAATGTTTCTGCATTGAATGAACTAATTTTTTCGTAACATCTGAATTAATTTTCATCCATTCTTCAAGAAGTATTTGCCTTAGCCCATTTTTTGATGAAACACGGTGTTCTCGAACTCGTCTATCCAAGTGGTCCCATAAATTTTCGATCGGATTGAGATCGGGGGATTGAGGTGGAGTTTTCAAAGTGTGATCAGTGTTGTGCAATACCCATAATCGAACAATTTTTGCTGTAGGCTTGGGGTTGTTTGTCATACTGAAAGTGGTAGTCGTTCTCTATTCCAAGCACTTGAGCACTTTTTTTTTAATTTTCTTTAAGAATATTGAAATAAAGTGCTTTGTCCATTATTTCATTAATAAACGCGAGCTCCCCAAATCTTGCGAATAAAAGTCGTTTTGTTTGGTTAATTTTACTAATGAGTGGTTTTCTTCGACAAACTCGGGCATTGTACCCAGCTCTGTTTAGCGCTCAACGAACAGTCCGAAAATGAACAACAGTACCAACATCTTCTTTCAGAATAGCAGCCATCTTCGATGATAGAGTTTTGGGATTTTTTTTTTATTATCTTTACTATCTCCCGTTTTTCCCGGTCTGATAGCGCAGGTGGTCGCCCGCTTCTATGTTGATACTCGCAATCTGGATCATTTTTAAAACGATTTATTATACCGGTAATTGTAGTTCGAGGCCGTTGAACTAATTCACAGATTTCCCGTATGCTTTTATGTTGTTTATAAGCATTTAAGATAATTTTACGCTCAACAGTCGTTTCTTTCCTTTTTTGACTCATTTTGTATTTATTCGCAGCGTTTTAAAGCTTTCACACAAAAATAACGGTACTTTATTGTGACAGATCATTTTCAAAGTTGCCATATTGCATGAATTTGGTTTGTTGTAGAAGTTAAGAGTGCCCAAATTATTTTTATTTTTTTTTTCTATTATACTAAAATAGAATGACGAGTGTATTGACGGTGACTTTTGTCTATAAGAAATATGTACTTTAAAGAAAGTAAAGTTGTTTTTGTAAATAAGGCAAAACATAAAACATTTTGCTTT
Source organism: Bactrocera dorsalis (assembly GCF_023373825.1). Taxonomy (NCBI): domain Eukaryota; kingdom Metazoa; phylum Arthropoda; class Insecta; order Diptera; family Tephritidae; genus Bactrocera; species Bactrocera dorsalis. Next base: position 35,023,266 of record NC_064303.1, on the reverse strand, counting down.
GGCACCAAATACATTCAATTGAAATGTAGTTTGTGAAAAGAATACTAAAATTTGTGGTGTACATACTATATTTTCTGGTTTTATTTGCCTTTTAAACATTGTAATGGTCATATGACGGTGACTTTTGTCCATCAGTGAAAATTTAAAAAATGGATGGAATTTTAAAAAATGATGGCTCGCCAAAACGCAAAATCGCATGCTAAACTTTACATCATTGGAGAATCGCCAACTTGCGATTTGCATGAAGGAGTGGCCCAGGTTCTGGGATATTAGCATCACATTGCATTCGGTTGTTTGTGTCCAATAAAATTTACATCTTTGTGGATGAGTGCATATCATCGTGGGTTAGTATGCGTAATAGCTATCGCTACCATGGCGCTAACACAATTGGGAAAATTCCACTGGTTTTCAAAACCATTAGCTATTTCTACAAAAATTTTGTTCCGTCCAATCGGGAACTTCATTTTTTAATATGATACATTTTCAAATTTTTCACAAACGTCTTTCACCATTCTGCCAAAATGCTGTTTGCTGATACTATGGCAAGAAGCTAAATGACGTTACAAATCCCCCGAAGCTAGGTATCTGTAAGAATAATTTACAAAAAAAACATAACACGATTAGAAAGATACTTGGGAAAAATGTATAAACATACTCCAGTACCACTGCCAATTTGGCTTTGATTGGAATAAAATCTCTTGGCCTGCTGTTGCGTTTTAGACGTAGATGCGGCTCCGCCATCTCATAAAGTTCATCAAAAACTTGTGGTTGTATGCGAAAGTTTTCAACCAATAAATTTGGAGAATTTTGCAAGGCTCCGAAGTCGGACATTAATCTTTCTTTGTCGATTCGTTCCATAAGGTATGGACTCACCCAATATTTCGCCTTCTTATGCTCTTTTATTTGGGAATCAGCATCCATCTTCATAGCAGCCGTCATGGTAGCACAATTCAACGTAATCATTTAATTCATACTACAATTAGTTAAACCCATTATTATGAACTATAGTTCATTTAAAGGTCTGTTTCGAGCTCTGAAGTAAATGTTCAAGAAAAAACAATCAGGTTACGCATTGTGAATGATGCACTTTAGCAGAGCAAGAGAAAATAAACAAAGAAAATATACTTACACATATGTACATATGTATGTGTATGTACAGTTAGCAAAAAAACAAGCTGTACACTTATTGAACTAAAATATAATTAAACACAGAAATTAAATTAGAAAGAGTATATAATATTGGTTTAACATAAATTAAAGCTTACAAGCAATATTTTAATTTAAATAAAAGAATAATTTTCGATTTTGAATATTTTTATGTTAAAAAAATAACAATAACAAAAACATGCTAAAATTCAAATGCAAAAAAATACTTGTACAGAACAAAAAAAAACTTAATGTAACCATAAAAAAGGAAAATTTTTGTGCTTTTAGTATTTTGTATGGTGCCCTTTAGCTTCTTTAACAGCTAAGAGTCTTCTTGGCATCGAATGTACCAGATTTTGTGTTACATCTTGACCAATAGAACTCCATATATCCTTAAGAGCGTTTTTTAAGGTTTCTTTGCCAGATATGTGGTAATCTTTTAATTTCGTTTTCATGTAAGCCCACAAGTGCTCATTCGGATTTAAATCTGGGCCCTGGGGAGGATGAGGTAACACTTTTTTGGTGTTTTAAAGCAACCATTCTCTTACTATGACAGCTGAGTGCTTTGGATCATTGTCTTGCATAAACACAAATTCTTCCCCTAAGCCCATTTTTTGAGCGGACTGCGGCAAATTATTTTTTAGAATATTTAAATAATCCATTTTATTCATTATAAAATGTCAATATTAATTAAGACCAGATCTAATTGAATAAGAAAATTACTTTGCTTTGAATGGTGTACAAGTTGTTTTTTTGCTAACTGTATATTAGACTGTGCCAAATAAATAAAATATTTTTTTTTCGGTCACATATAAAAACTTCGTTGAGAGTCATGAAAAAAAAAAAATTGTGTCAAAATTGGAGCCCTTTATCTTTATTTTTCAGTTAGCGCTCGCAAAAATAAGAACTTTCGTCAAAAAATGTTTTTTTCATTCATTTTTTGGTTATAGATAAATTAAAATACCAAATATAAAAAACCCTTGGTATGGTTTTGTAGGAAATTAAATTCTCCATAAAAATGATCCTTTCCCGAATTTATAGAATCAACACCGCTTTTTTTATTGCTCATTCAATTACAACTTGTTCTATGATTTTTATTTTAAATTATTGATAAACACTTATTAAACTTCTTTCCAACGAAAAAAACAAACTAAATCAGTTTTTCTAGAAATGTTTATGATCTAAACAAGTAGTTTTTATACTTTAATAAATGTGAATACTCTTAAGTTGTTAATATTTTTTTGTTTTTGAAATAAGGAATTTTATGCATATTTTATCTTTTTTTGCTTTTTTCCTTATTATTGTGTCAAAGCTTAGTAAAATTCATGTTTAGAGTCAGAATTTCACAAATCTTCGATTTTATGAAAAATCATTGGTATGTTAATAGAAATAGATAGTTACTACAAACAAAATATCTTAAAGCTTGACTTAAGACTGAAAAAAATCATTGTGATTAGATATTTAAATAATAAAATTTCAGAAAAATTAGATTTTAATGTCTTGTCAGCAAATACGAAGTTTATATTAATTACCATGTTCATAGGTATCATTTTCTATTGGTTCAAGAGAAAAACTGTCATCTTCTACGTCATCTGGTAGAGGGGCACGATTACGATTCTTGCGGCGCCGCGATTTGATGGTACCGATAGATAGAGGAGGTCCTCAGGATTAAAAAATATATACACATATACCGTCCTCAGACGAATAGTTTTCGAGATATTTCACTTCAATTTACATGCAATTCAGTCTTATTTTGTTTTGTTTTGTTTTTCTTTACATGTCATGACAAATACCAGTGTTGCCACATATTGTCTTTTAAAAAACTATTAAAAATTTTTCTGTTTAACATACATATATGAAGAAAATGGTACAAATGGTTTTTGTATATTATGTTAATTGATAAATAAAGATAAAAAATAATATTCCTTTGTGTCGAACTACTTTCTGCATTGGCGGCCTTCGGCCGCGTTTCAAAAAAAATAACCCTCATCGATCGAACACCGGGGTATTCATAGTTCCTTTGTGTCGAACTACTTTCTGCATTGGCGGCCTTCGGCCGCGCTTCAAAAAAAATAACCCTCATCGATCGAACACCGGGATATTCATAGTTCCTTTGTGTCGAACAACTTTCAGCACTGGCGGCCTTCGGCCGCGCTTCAAAAAAAATAGCCCTCATCGATGGAACACCTATATTAATCAAAAGGAGAAAAATACTGAAAATCTTTGCATTCTATGATACGTTTTTTCTATTATAATGATTTTACATACATATATACATATTGTCAATCCTAATTAAATTTTATTTAACAAAATCCTTAAAATGAAAATCAGGATGATTAATGTCTTCCGCGTCATTTTCATCATCACTAGATATATTTTCCACCAAATCTTCTACAGTTTCGTAACGCAACCGTTTCGTTTGAGGAACAATATCCGTTAAATCCTCGGACTCTACCGTCGCCACTTCCAATTCTTTTAATTCCATCCCTTCCTGAAGACTTCCTTCTACATACCCAGGATAAACTTTTCGTATGTCCAATATAAGTTGCATTATCTGCGAGCCGATGTCATCTTTGTATTGTTTCTCTAAGAAGTTTTGGCGATAGTCGTATAGAGCCATATACTGATGCAATAATTTTGGGCTTCGGCGACTTTTAAGTGAACTTTTGAACCAACGGTTTTAACATTCGAGGTCATTAATGGTATTGTTTGCGTTTCCCTTCTCCACATACTCTCCAATGCTATGATTGGTGGTTAAACATTCAGTACCGTCTCCGAAAAGTTTACTTAAGCCATGGTATTGCTTTCCACCATCAGTACAAATTCGGGATGTACCGGGATGCACAAACTTTTTAATGAAAGGCCACAAATCTGCCTTGCTTTTTCCGTTTACGCGGAAAAAGCGACAGATTTTGTCTTCTTTGCACAAAAGTCCCAATACCGTCATTGCCATTTGGCCTGTAAAAGTTTCATCGATTTGGACTGTTTTGCCCTCTCCCCCGAGACAAAACTCTGCGTTTGAACAGATAACCTCAGTAATTTCCCTTAAATAACTGTAATAATCCACAACAGTATTGCAGCTCAATATCGTCTCCTCATTTTGCTTTCGCCAGTTGGTTAATTGAGCATGCACCGTCGTCACGTTCATTTTGCTCACAAAATAGCAAATGATTGCTAGAATTTCTTTCGGAGCCAAATGACACTGACACCCATCCAAGAATTTTCCTCGAGCAGGACTTATGCTTGCAATCCTTCGATCCTTATTTATCGCATAATGGAGGAGTGGAACCCCATTTTGGAACTAATCCCACTTCCTCTAAAAACAGCAACTATTGCTCATTAGTTTGAACAAGCTGTCCAAATGATGTAAAAATAGAAAAATTCTTTAACTTTGAATTTAAAAACGGATGAGGCATTTTAAATTATTATTTTCACAAAAATCGGAAAAAGTCTCTAGATATCGCAATCACTAATTCACTTCGCTTCACTTCACTTCAATGTAAAAGAATCACCGTTAAGAAATTCCAGAAATTCCAACGAATTAGATCTAACGGAATGTAATGGGAAATTTTCTTTGTTGAAAATTTCAGAGTTTCCATTGGCAATATAAAACCGGTATTTACTAAATATAGTATAATAATATTTTTCTATATTTTTTAAATAATATATATGTATATATAAAATATATAAAACAAATTTTTGATTATATATTCAGGACACAAAGTATGGCAACACTGCTATTTGTCATAAATGTAAACACACAAATCGCTTGAAACTTCGAATGTGCAAAATTGTTTTAAAGTATATTTATTTTATTAAATAATATACAATTAATATAAATTGTTGATATATACGAATATCTACAGTGTAATTAAATATATATTAATTAAAAAATGTGTGAAAAGTGGGTTAAACATAAAAAAATAACGAGCACTGTTTTTACAAATTTTTGAACTTTAAAGTGAAATATCTCGAAAACTATAACTCTGAGGACGGTATACATATTTTAATCCTGAGGACCTCCTCTATCCATCCGTACCATCAAATCGCGGCGCCGCAAGAATCGTAATATTGCCGGTAGAGGTGTTAACCGGCCCTAACTTTTTTTTACTAACAAAAAAAGTTCTTCAGGACAGGAGTTATCAGATATATCTTTTTTGAGTCTTATATCAAATAATTCATCCAATTTATTGGTAAATTTTTTCATTTTCAACAGATGAAACTCAGAATGTTTTTAAATCGACTTTTATCTAAATTTTTCCATTCTGTAAAAAGCGTTTCGATTTTTGTGATAGCATGTTGTTTTTTTATAAGTGGTATGTTCATAACACTTCAAATCTCTTGGACTACTTCTATAACCTCGGCAGCACATTCACAAATTATTTTCTTTAAGATCTTGTACTTAAACATGAAATAATTAAAAACATCTCCAGCTTGCGTGTTGGCAAATTATTATGAACGGCACCCAAAAGATAAACATAATTTGAACTATTTTCCGACATACTCGTAAGTAATATATGTATGTATCTTTACAAAACAAATAACAATAAATATCCACAGATCTCAAATTATAGAATAGAAACTAGTCAGCTAATGCAGCCAATTTCATCTAATCAGCTGTGACACATACATACTTATACTAACGACATATATGTATGAGGTCATTTTTGCAGTTGTACACGGCGGGGTTATATAACTTTTCAAGTTACAAGCCCTATACCAGAATCCTTTGACGTATAAAAAGGTCCAAAAAAGATATATCTTATAAATTTTACATCATAAATAATTTATAAGTCCGCGACTTTTTATGTACATACTTATAAATAAAAATTGTAAAAAGATTAATCTTTTTGTCTTCATTATATTTGTTAACAAAATTATTTTTATCTTTTATTGTACCATGTAACAATCAAATTAAAGCAGGGGTGGGCACATTTTTAGCCCGCAAAGTTAGCAAAGTGCGCACGGGGGCTAGATGAGGGGAATATCACTTTACGGAGAGAAGGGCATAACAAGTTGAGAAAAATTGCGAAAAAAATGAATTACATTCCTCCGTAACTTGATGTTCATCGCAGAGTGGTCGCGGCAATACTAACATTGTACACAAATTTAAGGGTGGAAGTTTACTTCATATCGGAATTGTACAGTTGTGTGAACAAAAAGAGGTAAACATAATTTGCAGAGTTTAGAGTTTCGCATTAAAATTTGTTTTTATTTACCTTTGCATGGTGAGAAATTTTAATCACTGTTAGGAAAAAATATATATATGTTATGTTATGTATCCAAAAACAATTTTATTTAATAAGAAAACAGCATATTTTAAAACTTCACAACACCTTATGGTTGTTTCTATTTTGTTCACACCACTGTACATGTGATAGATCAGTCAATGGTGGTGGAAAATACGTTGCTCTCATTTGTAAATATGGAGTGGTAAAACATTGCTCTCACTTCCCTCTTCATGTTTGCCCGCGATGATCCCCTCACCTAGCCCTCAAAATGTGCACTCGTGCCCGCACGGGCAAAATGCCACTGAGGGCTAATGTGCCCATCCCTGAATTAAGGTATAAGAACTACTTGTTTAGATCATAAACATTCCTAGAAAAATTTATTTAGTTTGTTTTTTTTTTCGTTGGAAAGAAGTTTAATAAGTGTTTATCAATAATTGAAAATAAAAATCATAGAAAAAATTGTAATTGAATGAGCAATAAAAAACGGTGTTGATTCTATAAATTCAAGAAAGGATAATTTTTATAGAGAATTTAATTTCTTACAAAACCATACCAAGGGTTTTTTATATTTGGTATTTTAAATTATCTATAACCAAAAAATGAATAAAAAAAACATTTTTTGACGAAAATTCTTATTTTTGCGAGCGCTAACTGAAAAATGAAGATAAAGGCCTCAAATTTTGACAAATTTTTTTTTCGTGACTCTCAACGAAATTTTGATATGGGACCGAAAAAAATATTGTATTTTTATTTTATTTTATTAAAGCTTACATAATAAACAAATTATTATATAAACTAAAGTACGCAGCGCTAGCATCATAGGCTTTCGGCTGCAATATTGTATTTATTTGGCACAGTCTAATGTATGTATATAAACATTTTCAGTGCGATTTAAGGAATGTGGATGAAGATTTTTAGGTTTAATACAAAATTTCAAAATGACTTTGGTTCTGTTTAATATCGCGCCGGTTAATTTTGGCTCACTGTACCTAAACGAGAGAACCATATTAAAAATTTTAAACACGCATGTATGCTTAGATTATCGAACTTTATTTTAAAACATATTTTATAAAAATCGGTTCACAAATTTTTCCACAAATTCACTTTAAAAAATGCTACTTTTTGCAAATTTCTGAATATGTATATGCTAATGTGTTTTCATCTGTTGTGCATTGTACCAAACCAATTATGTTTTCACGCGCATATATTAGTGATGGGCGATGTTGTGACTTTTAAGGAACACTGCTACTTGTGACTGTGACTTTGTAGTAGCAGTGATTTTAAACTGTGACTGTGACTAGAATAAAAATTGTAACAGACATAGGCCAATAAAGTAGAACAAAATTGTTTTCTTTTTTCATTTAGGTACATATCGCTCATTTGCTGCAAGACCGGCATAATTCAAAAAACGTGATTTTGGAGTTAATGCTGCAGAATTGTTCGTTATATCATACTTCATGTTGAGTGAAAAATTCATATGAATACCTCTTATATGCTCCGCTTGAGAAGAGGTGTAAGGTTGGAGTCACCGTGTAAAGTTGTAGTAAGTTGAAAACTTTAAACGCGTTTTCTGGCGAATCGATTTTTTTGACTTATGCCGATCTTGCAGCAAATGAGCGATATGTATTTATTAGAATAAACAGAAATTAACATAGTAAATTCATTTTTAGAAAATCACCAAATACAAAGTATATACATAAAAGATAAAATTAAATAGTGTTAAAAATATTTACATTAAATGGAAAAGAAGGGCAAAATATCACATTTTGCGAAAACAGCATCCACTTCTTTAAAAAATTGCCACACATAACTCATTTTGGTTCTTTTTGACACAGACATCTTTAATTTTTATTAAGTATTAGTAAACTGATTTGTAACAGTTTCGTACACAAATTAATGTAAATGATTTGTTATTTTTTAAGACGCACATTTTTAAAGTCGCACTAAAATACCCTGCAAGACGGAGGTAACAGATTGCACAAACACATTGAAACATTTTCAGCTGTTCACTAACACTGTTACATTTTGTGCGATTTTCAATTGCATGGGAGAATACGTAAGTAAGATAGAGAACAACTAACGACATTCTAAACATATTGTAATGTTAACTAGCTAGAATAGGAGAGACGAATACTCAATTTTTCAAGAAGAAGCAAACGAAAAGCGCAGTTTCAAGAATGATAAAAACAAAGATTGCGCAATGACGAGTTCAAATTTTGTTCGTTGTTCGTGGTATTGCAGGCATACAAAATCATGAATATCATCAAAAGTTAACATCAATATAAATGAATATTAATAAAAGATATCAATATAAGTGAATATTTTATAGTGAACATTTACCTACATATTCATTTAACTGAATTTTCATTGTATTATTTAATTTTGTCTCGTTGCTGTGTTTGTTTCAACCATTTATGTAAATAAAAAGATTGAATATTTTGTAACCAAGTATCAATACCCTAAATGTGTATTTATTGACTTATTTAATTTTCTTTTTTTACTATACATGTGTTCAAAAAAATATATTTATGTTTTTCAGATATAACCCAAAAGTTGGATGCCATTAAGAGCCGTCTTACTGCAATTTAAAACTCCCTAACAAACAAAGTAAGTAACGCAGTATTACATTACCAATTTAAAACAGAAGTTAATTTTTATATATTAATTTTCTAGATGCCAGAAAAGGCCGAGATGCAGACGCATGCCGCGTCATAGCGGCATCACCGGTGACTTGGAGGATGAGCATTACGTGGAGCTCGAATCGAAATTGCCTATGTCATCGGAAGAGCACGGGTGCTTCGGGGACAAACATTCACAAATGAAAATGGATATTAGTTTTAAGTTGTAAATATTAGTTTTAAGTTTGACATATTAGTTTTAAGTTGTAAATATTAGTTCTAAGTTGTATATATTAGTTCTAAGTTGAAGTCTCCTACATTTAGTTTTTACTAATATGCTATTTTTTAACTAATAACTTTTATACTGAAGTAAACTTAATTCTTATGTTTAAGTAAATATGATTTTTAATTATTAAATAAAGCGAATAATAAAAAAAAAAACTGAGTTTTATTTAAAATAATTGAATTTGCTAGAAGAAACTGAATGGGTAAAGCAGATAATCTTTGTACTGCTTGTTCTTCCGAACATGCTTATATGTTCAAGGTAACAAACTGATTAACCACAATAATAACACTAACAGATATTCGGGTAACAAATACTTTTTGTTATGCCATAACACATAGGTAAGCTATGGCGCTAGTACAAAATAATTTGTTACCCGTAACATACGGTTGAAGAGATTTGCCTAACAAATGTGTGTTAGTCTGTTAGAACAAGGCCCCCAGCATGCGATATTGGCCATTGGTTTGATCGGATAACCATTGAACATCAAATAGCTATACTGTGAGCGTCAAAAATACGTAAACAGCTGTTTCTATCAATATTAAAGTGTTTATAAAACAACGCCGTCTTTAATTCAACAATAACAAGTTGGTATTACAGAATTCAAGGCGTATAGTATATAAGAGCTTAACTTAGTATAAATAATAAACAAAAACTAAACACAGCCAAAAAATAATTCACATAAAACTAGAAATACTCTCGTTTTTTCGCGTCAACAAAAAGTAAACAAAGCTCTGTAAAGTTAAAATCTAGGTTCGTAAACTAACTTAATATTCATTCAAGTATTTTGTTTTCTTTCTTTTTTTTTTTTTTTTTTTTACTCGCGAGGGTGAGGGCTTCTCGATATCACTTATTTTTCTGGGCATGTATTCTTCAAAATTTTTTTCGTAAATTCTGGAGAGATTTTTTTGCTCGATTCTTCAATCAAAGCCTTATGTTGGTCGTCCTTGCTTGAAATGTCCTTCTGTCTGATTTTTCGGTCAAGGTGCTTCTACAGATGCTCGATATGATTAATGTCCAGGTTCTGAAGAGGGTTATTCCAGAGTTTTGGTTTTTGATATTACAGCCACTCACTTACAAATTTAGACCTATGTTTAGGATCGTTGTCCTGTTGAAAGATCCATTATCCTGATAGGCCTAAGTTTTTAATGTTTTGAGCAACATTTTTTTTTAATGTTGAAATAAGCCCAATGTGTTAATCGTGGACTTCATAAAAAACAAAGTCCCAACACCAGATGCTGCCATACAGCCCCAGACCATAAGCGATTCTCCACCGTGCTTTACGGTGTGGGTAACACACTTATCACTAAAAAGCTTTATTTTTGGATCTCCCCATTTTGGGAAACTTTTTCGATTCCATATTTCGAATTTTGCTTTTTGTCTGTATAAAAAATCTTTTCCCAGAAATTTTCAGCCTGATTTGTATATTTTTTTTGCAAATTTCCAGTTCATCTGTATATTCGCTTTTGATGTATAGTCCATTTGGCGTGGTACGCGTCCATGCAAACCGCTTTGTTGTGCAAAGTTCTCCTGATTGTACTGGCACTTACTGGTTAACCAGATGTCTTCCGCTATATCTTTTGATACTTTGAGCAGCGTTTTGAAGCTGGAATTTGTTTTTTACTTCCCGTACTATTTATCGCGCATTATCCGTGTCAGGAAGATCGCTTTGGTCGGCTCGGCCGTGACAAATTTTCACCAGTCTGATGTGTACCATGTTTAATCAATAACTTTTGTTATTGTGCAATAGTGTCTTTCAACTATTTCTCCGAGTTCGCGCACAGATTTATCTTTTTTGAGCAAATCTAATATGAGTGTTTTACACGTTATTCAGTGGTCGTTCGCTGTGCCTATTTTTTTACATAGTGTTTTACAAATATTGATATTTTACGCGACTTACACCTTAAAAAAAAAAAAACTAATGGGTCTAATTTATTGAAATACCGTTGTACGGATCGAGAAAACTTGACAATTCGATCGAAAAGTATGACGTTTGTGCAATCATTGTAAACCGTATCGAAAATGACAATTTTTTCCGATGCAGTTGGGAACTTACCTTTTGCCGACTCGATAACATACATTCCGTGGCCTACAGCAGATGGCGCTTAATGTTTCGAAATCAATTGAAACGCAAAATCGAAATATTTGTCGAAATCATATGCCGTTGATGAGTGAACTGCGGTAAATCTGACAAAAATGGATGATAATTATAATTTCCATTTGTAAGTAATATATGGTAAAAAAAGTAGCTGAGGATGCATTAAATTATGTTTTTAAAATAATTTTGTTGGATTTTAGAGACCAAAGAAACAAAAACACAGCCACAAAAATCAATTTTGAACGTGCTAGTGGTATATCATGGAGTTTGCTCTCCAGACATAGCTAAAGGATTTTCTCAAAGAGCACCCGCGGAAATAACTGCTTTTTGGGAAGACACTTCAGAAAAGTTAAACGCTACTGGGCCCTCCCAGATCAAGGACCAAGACCTGGATGGAAAAAGGTATAAAAACATGCCAACGCGTATTATTATATTATCGGTTTAATATTTGGTTCATTTATAGGTTTGGACTGATTTTTTAAATTTGCAGTTTAAAAGAAAAATGATTAAAAACTACAAAGCACAATTTGCTTGCCAAGCAGGTGGGTGGGCCCTTCAACCAAAGTAAATTGTAAGTTCCCTCGAAGAGGAGGTCCAGCGCTTATACTGTTCTCCTTAATGAATCAATTAGAGGGATTGAAAGGTATAAAAAGTTTTGGAACATCAACAAACATTTCAGATGACCATCCCTAGTCACGAGGTACGAAAGTAGACCAATTGACGACCATTTTTCTTTCTCCCAGCCCCAAATGCAAAATGATCAATTATCTATTTCTATCGGTAGCCTGACCAGCAAATAGGAAAGAGCAAATGGAGATGAGCTGAAACCACCTGACACCACATGTACACCGGTGGGCAACAAGAAACAGAAAATAAATAAAAGTTGAGTCCACCGTCTTGAGGAGCAAATAATACTCCAAAAAAAGATGGAGGACAATGTTATCAAAAGTTTCCTAAACACCACGCTATTATGAAGCAACCAGAGGCGAACATGCACAAGCACAATCTGAAACAAACAGATTGATACAGAAAACTCTATGCAATTGAAAAAGATAAGCATTGTGAAAGGAAAATGAATCCACAACAATGCTGTTAAAGGAAAAAAAGAATTGTAGAACTTGAACTACAACATTCTAAATAATCTATAAGTTTTTATTTTTAATCTTTACTAATAATTCGTTTAATGAATTTTTATGCTTTAATTTAAATAATTTTAATATGAATATGTACTATGAACTTATATTTAAAAAATATCTAAAAAACTATCTCTAATTCTATTTGCTTCATCGGTAGGCGTATCATCTATATCATTCTCATCTTCGTTGGAATATGCATTTTCAGTTGTGTCCAAGTTTAACTCATTTATGTTTTCATTTGAATTAAAATGCAAACGAATATTATGCAATGCGCAACATAAATTGACAATACGCGCTGCTTTATATGGTGCGTAATGTAGTCCTCGTTCACTACAAAGACAACGAAATACCGATTTTAATAAACCTATTGTTTTCTCAATAACAATTCGGCCTTTAGCATGATATGTGTTGAATCTCCTTTTTCGGCTGGCATGTTATTGGTTCCCTAAACGGAGTTATGAGCCACGGTTGAAGAGGGTAGCCTTTGTCGCCTTTACAAAATATATATTTGATTAGTACATTCGTATAAATTGATAGTATTTTTAGCAAATTATTCTTACCTAGTATTAAATTTTGCATGTCCTCTCCGATAATTTGATGCGCTAATGATTTTCAAATCACTCATATCCCATATGTGAGAATCATGACTACTGCCGGGATATTTAGCACAAACGTATCGAATTTGCATCTTATGGTCACACGCCTACATATGAAAAACATATATATGTATTATAGAATACTGAATAATAAGTTAATTTTGAAAAAGCCTAACCAGCATAACATTCAGACTTGACAATCTTTTGCAGTTAAATACAAATGTTTATCTCTTGTCGGCGCCATTATCTTTACGTGAGCTTCATCAACTGAGATTGCGACACCAGAAATTTTTATATCCCAAAAAAAAAAATATGTTTTTGCTTTCAATACCATGCTGGCGGTCATATCAATAGAAATTCACCTTGAGTATAGTATACTCAAGTATGTTAAGTACTTTCTCTAATACGGGACAAAATTTCGATCAGGCCATATTTATATTGAAGTCAATGCAATGTTGATAACTACCTGTGGCTAAGAAACGTAGAAATGCAACAAGTTTTATTTTTGGAGAAAGAGAACCTTGTCTTTTGCCATTTCCAAGTTCATTTTCGCATTCCCACAAAATGTATATAAATGCCCTCTTGTTGGTCCGAAAATTTTTGATGAGACTGCGTATGTACAGATATACATATGTAAATAAAATTTTGTTTTTTTAGCTTAAATAGTTCAACTCACTATAGTCATCCATTTCCAGCACGTCTTTTTAAATATTCCTCAAATTTCTGCCGCTCACGACGAATGTTACACTATTTTCATCATCACTATCACTAAAATATAATGCAATTGTATCCATTTCAAATATGTGTAAAAACGAATGAAAAAGCTAAGACAATTTATTTAATTTTTCAAACTTGTCAAATTTGTTGATAACACAGTTTCTTTATGGTATGGTAAAGCAGGTTATCGACGGTATCAATAATCGCATAAACATTTTCGATCGAAAATTCTATCCGCAGCGAATTCGATTTCGATGCGGATTCAATAAATTTAGGGGACCCATAATGATATAAAAAATATGGTTTTAACTTACACTTAATCTCTTGAATAAGTATCGGGTTTCCAAAGGATATTTTGGCGCTTCTCCCGAAATAAGTATTGAAACAAAAACAACGGTTGTTGCTTACTGTTTACTTTTTTTTTGACGCGACAAATGAGAGTCATTTTTACTTAAAGTGACTTATTTTTGGCTGTGGTTTTAATTTTTGTTTTATTTTTTATTTACTAAGTTAAGCTATCTATATCATTCTGTAATACAACTTTTTATTGTTGCATTAAAGACTGACGGTTGTTATAAACACTTTCGAATATTGATAGAAAACAGCGGTTTACTTATTTTTGACGCCTCAGCAGTATGTGTTACTTTTTTCCCACTATCGACAAAAGTAAACTGATTTGTAAAATATTTAAAGAATGCAAAAAGTGAAACAATAACAATTCGCGTACACGTTGCTAACAGTTACCCGTTTAAAGTGGCAGGGGTAAATGTATTCTATGAAGGTTTTTTTCAATATAAGGATACACCAATAGAAGCTATTTAAAGTAAACGAAAAAAACATACTTTTAAAAATATTTCCGGTACTTATAAAAAATTTTTTATAAAGTTTTCTTAAATTCCTAATAAATTGATGCAATTTTAAGATTAAAAGTTTTATAATGGGCGTTTACTACAAGGCATTGAGGTTTCTGTAAATCAATTTAATTTTTGTACATGAATATTACCCGTTTAAAGATTAATTAACTTTTTATATGTTAACCAATTTATACTTATCTAAAATTGAAGAAAATTCATAGCTTTAATGAATATGAATTCATCACAGTCGCAATTTTTTATGAAAGGAATGAAATGCTAAAATACCTGTGGAGGAAATCCCGGTGAAGCATTATTTTACAAATTTACGAGTATAAGAACAATTAAAGGCTTTATATTTCTTAAAAAACGATTTCAATATGACCATCTAATATTTGTGCTGGGAAGCCTACACGGTACTTTTCATATGTTTTACCCATATTTAAAAAATTTGCATTATTGCAAATAACGTGTTTCCCCCGTGTTATTCGGGGGCGTTATTAAAAATAAAAATATTATAAAACAATGATCTGGGGCGGGGGGAAATTGCAGAATGGTGAGTAATAATAAGAAGTAATAAGATATTCTTAATATTGGAATAGATTAATATTTTTTAGAGAACGCGAGTCCACACGGGTTAAGTGGAGTATTATGGCGTGTTGGCACCGAGCTGCGCACGCATGAGCAAGGAGTCCGTTTTGGGTGTTGTGGAAAACGGTTTAGGACCGAGGGAGCAATTGTGCCCTGTACACAAGGTTCCAAAGACCATTCGGAAAGTTGTCAAATTTGGCTATTTTGTGTGCTACAATGGCTCGTGCACAAAAAAGCCAACCCTATTTCCGTGTACAATGAATTTCAATCTAATAAGGTTTTTTTTACATTTTAGTCAGGCGCGTAGAGGGACAGCTGGGTCCTTGGGATGATTGAAGGATGGTAGCGAGGACATACGCCTCGAAGTATGGCCCACATCGTTTCTGCTAGTAATAAAACTGCGTCTAAAAATATAAGGATGTTGTCGCAGGACAATGACATTTGGTTACAAGCTCATTGGTTTTGGATTCCAATCAAGAAAAAAATTAAAAAATCAAAATCACGGCCCCCTATTTTAAACGCCCATCTCCAATATAAGGTGAAACTTAATTTTTTTGACCTACATCACTGATTTTTGGTAACATAGCGATTTTTAAGACATTATATATGTTGGTGTTAAATTTCAACAATAACCGCCCACTTTTACTATTATTTACGGCCGGCCCACCTTCCGAGCCAACTAAATTCTCTTTTATCAAGTCTCTTTTAGCAACTTTTTTACGTCTTCGTGACATTCTAATTTAATGTAGGTTTGATTCAATATTGTTTGTTCAACAATATTCAATATTACGGTAAAAATATCAACAAAATGTTAAGAAATCAGTGCCGAAAAACAATTGCGATCACAGGCAAACGTTTATAAAGTACGCCTATATATTGAATACTTTTAGAGCTGTAACTTGCCAATTTGAGAGTGATCTCATTGTTTTTTTCAAGGGGGGTAAATTTGGAGCAGCTGAATTTTTTTTTTTATCGTTTAGCTGAGACTTCACGGCTTTACTTAATTCGGTATATGTATGTCGCCACGCGGTAGACAAGCGGCTAAAACGATGCACCACTTTTGATTTGGAAGAACCATTTAAATTTTGACGTACCAAATTATGTTGTTTCACAAAATTTTTTAATGCATTATTTTTTTCAATGGGATTTTGATGCAAATTTTTTTTCTTGATACATATTATAAATGAAAAATAAT